>NC_133793.1:13997730-14046866 GCF_003597395.2 Chelonoidis abingdonii | reverse complement strand
CCCACGGAACACACGGCAAGACACCATGGTTGAACCTTGGGATGGAGTGAGGAAGGCACGGTAGTGCTTCTGCCTGCATGTCTAGCATTGACTGCATGAGGTCTGCTGTGGCAATTCCATGATGCTTAGCAGCCGATCTGTGCTTCTCTTGGTAGCCTAATACCATTGACACAACTCCCCTTTCCTCTTGGCAGCCTTCTCCTTTTCTTGCAGCCTCTTCCTTTGTCCTACTTTTCTTCCTCCAGTCTCTGCACTTTTACTTATCTGTGGAATATCAGACTTCAGTAACTGCTTTCATCAACAATCTTCCTTACTCTTCCTTGGTTTTTAACTTAAGTTTTCGTAGTTTTTCAGAAAAATCTTGGTCTGAATGGAGCAGTATCGCAAGGTCATCATAGTAAAAAAGATAAACAGGGAATACCAGTCTTAAGTACACCGAGGAAATGCCTTGTTTTAAGACTCATTTTGTAGCATCATGTACACTGCCGAGCATACGCACGCCATAAGAACGCAGCTCCAGAGAGACATGGTGAGTTTCCCCACATCGTGATACTCAGCACCGGCTCACCTGGGAAGGGTGGGAGGGGGCTGCTTGTCTCTGCAATGCAATGGTGTTTTTCTGTGTTGAACATTGGGGAAAAGCAGAGAGCAGTACAGGGAATAGGAGTGAACCCTCCACCCTATTCTGCCACAGCAAGGTAACTCCTCAGAGCAATCTGCAACGCGGCTCACAGGGAGGAGGGAGGGGGGGCTTGCTTTCTCTGCAATCCATGGGGTTTCCCTGTGACTTGGGGAAAGCAGAGAGCAGCTTACAGGGAAATCAATGGGCTTATTCCACATCTAGGGACCATGCTTGGCCAGGCAGCCAATAAGCCCCCTGTCTCCTCAAGAGACATTCCATCCTTATAATAAAAGCTTCATTACCGGGAACAGGCTACCTCTGCTGGTTCCTCACTCACTAAGTACCCAGCGGCTGCGACTGCATAGCTTCTATGGGCTGGAAAATAGCTCCTGGCTGCATGACTCCTGGGAGTCTCCATGCAGTAGCCCTCACCCGCAAACACTGAATGAGATCGTCCGCAGCCGCAGTGTCTCCATGCTGGGGCTCGTTTTGGGGTGTGGAGCATGGTCACGATAGTTTTTGATTGATTGATTGATTGCACTCACGTCACACTGCCTGAGCAAACAGGAAGGGGATTTTTCAATCATTCCCGCCGGGGCATTTAAAGCCGGGTCACACCTGAGCCCATAGGGCAAGTGAATGTTGCGAAACAATGACCAGAGAGGCTGGAAAGGTATGTGGGAACCTCCCCCACGGAACACACGGCAAGACACCATGGTTGAACCTTGGGATGGAGTGAGGAAGGCACGGTAGTGCTTCTGCCTGCATGTCTAGCATTGACTGCATGAGGTCTGCTGTGGCAATTCCATGATGCTTAGCAGCCGATCTGTGCTTCTCTTGGTAGCCTAATACCATTGACACAACTCCCCTTTCCTCTTGGCAGCCTTCTCCTTTTCTTGCAGCCTCTTCCTTTGTCCTACTTTTCTTCCTCCAGTCTCTGCACTTTTACTTATCTGTGGAATATCAGACTTCAGTAACTGCTTTCATCAACAATCTTCCTTACTCTTCCTTGGTTTTTAACTTAAGTTTTCGTAGTTTTTCAGAAAAATCTTGGTCTGAATGGAGCAGTATCGCAAGGTCATCATAGTAAAAAAGATAAACAGGGAATACCAGTCTTAAGTACACCGAGGAAATGCCTTGTTTTAAGACTCATTTTGTAGCATCATGTACACTGCCGAGCATACGCACGCCATAAGAACGCAGCTCCAGAGAGACATGGTGAGTTTCCCCACATCGTGATACTCAGCACCGGCTCACCTGGGAAGGGTGGGAGGGGGCTGCTTGTCTCTGCAATGCAATGGTGTTTTTCTGTGTTGAACATTGGGGAAAAGCAGAGAGCAGTACAGGGAATAGGAGTGAACCCTCCACCCTATTCTGCCACAGCAAGGTAACTCCTCAGAGCAATCTGCAACGCGGCTCACAGGGAGGAGGGAGGGGGGGCTTGCTTTCTCTGCAATCCATGGGGTTTCCCTGTGACTTGGGGAAAGCAGAGAGCAGCTTACAGGGAAATCAATGGGCTTATTCCACATCTAGGGACCATGCTTGGCCAGGCAGCCAATAAGCCCCCTGTCTCCTCAAGAGACATTCCATCCTTATAATAAAAGCTTCATTACCGGGAACAGGCTACCTCTGCTGGTTCCTCACTCACTAAGTACCCAGCGGCTGCGACTGCATAGCTTCTATGGGCTGGAAAATAGCTCCTGGCTGCATGACTCCTGGGAGTCTCCATGCAGTAGCCCTCACCCGCAAACACTGAATGAGATCGTCCGCAGCCGCAGTGTCTCCATGCTGGGGCTCGTTTTGGGGTGTGGAGCATGGTCACGATAGTTTTTGATTGATTGATTGATTGCACTCACGTCACACTGCCTGAGCAAACAGGAAGGGGATTTTTCAATCATTCCCGCCGGGGCATTTAAAGCCGGGTCACACCTGAGCCCATAGGGCAAGTGAATGTTGCGAAACAATGACCAGAGAGGCTGGAAAGGTATGTGGGAACCTCCAAGTGTGGACACACTGCAGCGCTGGTCGCTGTCAGTGTGGACACACTGCAGCGCTGGCCCTTCACAGCTGTACGACCACAGCTATAACTACCAGCGCTGCAAAAATGTAAGTGTAGCCATGGCCTAAGAGCCTGATCTTTCTGTTCAGGCAATAGTGGCATGTGGGTTTAGCCCCATGGTCAAATCCTGCTGCCTACGGCATCACACATTACACCCCTGCAATCCAATCCGAGCAAGGAAAAGCATGTAGCTAGCCTGCCAAGGAATGGCACAAGAGCCGCTTACAATCTGGCTCCTTGTTTCTGTGGCTGAAGAAACTCCTCCAGCCCTTTGTCTGGCATAGAGGATTCCTTTCCTCTCTGTTTTGCTCACTTGCACAGCTCCTGTCCTCCATGCTGGAGAGGGATAAGGGAGCTTCTTGTGTCTCCCTACTCTCCTGCAGGTGCACACTGGGGCTCACAACCCAGCCAAATTTCATTGAGGTGGGGAAGAATTTGCACCACACCCATGAGTGGCAGAGCCAGGGCTGGCAGCCAAAGATCTTTATGTTCCCTCTCTCCCACTTAGGGTGACCAGATAGCAAGGATGAAAAATCAGGACTGGGAGGTGGGGGGTAATAGGCGCCTGTATAAGACACAGTCCCAAATATCGGGACTGTCCCTATAAAATCAGGATATCTGGTCACCCTACACTACTCCTGAGGACTAATCACTGGCCCTTGTCGCTTCACTTTAATTCAACCTCCTGTCTCGCTTGTAAGTTTCCCTTGCAGAGCTGTTTACGGCATGCCTGACACCAGCCAGCCGCAGCTCTGCTGATAGCAGCAAAGGCATTTCAGTGCTGGCATGCCTTTGTCCTATGGAAACCAGGACGTTGTCAATCAGCAGTGTGCTGATTTATTAAAGCCGCTCTTCACTCCGGCTTAAACCTCAGATAGGCAGATAAGGGGCAGAGCCGCTCTGCCGAATCCATGCAACATATAAGATGCTTAGCGTTATTGACAGGCTCCCTTGTCCGGGGTAAGGATCCCCTCTTCCCTTCCATGAACTCTCTATGAGCTCCACCGAGCACTGGCTCCAATGAAGCGCTGTCATTAATCTTCCTCCTAATAAGAGAGAGCCTCACTCTTTGGCGTTTCAGCACCCGGGCGGTACTTCTGCCGTGCAGGCTCGCTGGCTTTCTGGCGTATTTATAGCTGTGTCACTTTGCTCTGCTGCTAATTGGAAATGTCAGGGAACTTTAAATTTGTAACAATGAAGCGAAACTCTTTGGCCCTCTACATTTGCATAAATTAGGGGGGCTGATGAGCAGAGCTTTCCTGGGAAAGGTTCAGGCTGGCTTTCTCATATTAAATATTCATAAAGCCAGAGACAAAAATATAGTAACTGGAGGGTGAGACAGGAAGCTAAAAAGCTGAGTCGATGGTTTATAATAAAAACACCTAGCTCTTCAGGTACTTTGCAAAGGAGGCTAGTATCATTATCCCTCGTGTACAGAGGAGAAACTGAGGCAAGGAGCAATGAAGTGACTTGTCAGAGGTAACCCAGAAGGCAAGTGACAGAGCTAGGAACAGAACCCTGCTGTCCTGGGTCCCAGTTGAGTGCTTGGTTCATTAGGCCCTCCTCTGTCTCCTACAACATATGTTCACTATGATCAACTATTTCCTTTACTGGCGCTGTGCCCTCAGCCCTGCAGTCATTTATTCTGAATGCCCCAAGTGCTGGCTGAGAGACAGGGAAACAGTCTCATCCGCGATGGCTTCTTTTGCCCAGATGTGAAACAGTGTTTAAATGCTTCCCTGCAACCTCCTCGCCTGCTGTTCTCAGAAGTTGCAAGGCCTTGCCGTTGCCTCAGTGATTCACATGGGAACATTAGTCATATCCATGGCACGTAGGACCTGACTCTGATCATGCTTATCTCAGCAAGAGTCTGGAGTCGTGGCACTGAAAACAGCGGGTTAAAGTGAGTGGAAAGGAGAGCGAAATCAGGCGTACTTCCTGAGGTCTCAGCTTCAGGCCATTTCTATGGAGTAGGGTTATTTTTCTGTCTAAAGGCTGCATTTTAGTTGTGGTTGCTTGTTTGCAAAGCTTCACATGGCCCTAATGAGATGCTGCCTGAAGCAGTCACAAAGCAAATGTCTCGGTCCTAGAATCTAGAGGGAAAGAAGCGACTGAGGAAGGAAAGTGAGTGTTTATCCAGCATTATCAACTGGCCCATTTAGTTACCTTTAAGCAAGAGAGGAGGGAGTTTGAAAAATTAGAACATAAGAACGGCCATACTGAGTCAGACCAAAGGTCCACCTAGCCCAACATCCTATCTTTCAACAGCAGCCAATGACAGGTGCCCCAGAGGGAATGAACAGAGCAGGGAATGATCAAGTGATCCATCCTCTGTGGCCCATTCACAGCTTCTGGCAAACAGAGGCTAGGGACACCATCCCTGCCCATCCTGGCTAATAGATATAAAATTCAGCACTCCAGGTTTATCTCTAGTTTGATCTAAGCATCTGTCCACACATAAATACCCATTATACACTTCCACTAAATATTTTAATTGCAGACAGAGTGATGGTTATTTTCTAATCTTTACTGCATCGCCAGTCAAAGCACACTGAGGATCAGTGCATCACTAGTCGTTAACATAATTTATGTACAACATTCTTCAACATTATCATATGTATCAAGGATGAACCTGCATTATTCCCTTAATTCAATATTTATCTCCAGGCCATTAACTATGGTATTTGATCTAACGGGCTTACATACATGAATATTGCATTCTGCTGCAGTCAAACAGCTGAAGTTAGAATTTAAAACCAGAACATGATCACTGCTAATCTAATACACAAGCACAGTAAACACAACTTCTGCTGTGCTACCCTAAGAGTGGGGCTGGCATTTCAATCCAGTTAGCACAGATGGAGCATTTTGTAATTTGTATGTGGGTATATATTCTATGTAGAACATTGGAACCCTGATAAGATTCCAGCTGTCAACTGCTGTATATTGCTTTCTGCTGCCGCTTTGGAAAAATCCAAACGCAATGTACCTTGGGGGAGCAATCGCAGTTTGGTTCAGTCCTGGTGCCTTGCCATTTTCAGCACTGATGGCATGTTTGGGTCCCTGTCTAATTTTATTACCAAGATAAGGATTTGGGGCTAGATTGTGTCACTAGGACACAACCAATAGCAAGGGGACAAGGGACCATAGACCTTCCTACAGGATGGACTTGGTACTCAGATATTTGTAGCTAGATGCATCATTTTGTGCCCTTCATGTCATCATAGGTACTCAGAATCCAGTGACAGAGGCCATGTAGGTACCTACTCAGATAGACCGAAATCAACTAGCTTGGACAAAGAACGCTCTTTCCTTCCAAAACTCAGGATTCATAGATTTAAGGCCAGAAGGGACCATTAGAACATTTAGTCTGACCACAGAATGTCAGACAGTTAACCCTGTATTGAGCCCAATAACTCGTGTTTGGCTAAAGCATCTTTCAGAAAGGCATCCAATCTTCATCTGAAGGCACCAAGAGATGGAGAATCTACCACTTCCCTGGGTAGCTTGTTCCAAAGGCTAATCATGCATTGTTTAAAAATTATGCCTTTATTTCTACTTTAATTTGTCTAGCTTTAACTTCCAGCCATAGGTTCTTGTGATGCTATTCTCCATAATGTTAAAAAGTCCTTTAATACCCAGTATTTCCCACCCCCACCCCATAAAGATACTTATACACTGAAATCAACTTACCTCTGAATCTTCTGTGCCTTCCACCACTTTCAAAAAGAACAGGAGTACTTGTGGCACCTTAGAAACTAACACATTTATTTGAGCATAAGCTTTTGTGGGCTACAGCCCACTTCATCAAATGCATAGAATGGTACATATAGTAGGAAGATATATATATACATACAGAGAACATGAAAAGGTGGAAGTTGCTATATCAACTCTAAGAGGCTAGTTAATTAGGATGAGCTATCGTCAGCAGGAGAAAAAAAAACCCTTTGTAGTGATAATCAAGATGGCCTATTCCAGCCAGTTGACAAGAAGGTGTGAGGATACTTAAAATGGGAAAATAGATTCAATTTGTGTAATAACCCAGCCACTCCCAGTCTCTATTCAAGCCAAAGTTAATGGTATCTAGTTTGCAAATTAATTTTAGTTCAGCAGTTTCTTGCTGATTTGAGGCTCTGAAATGTTTAGATAATTTTTACTCTCCATTTTCGCTAAATCTTCACCAACCTGCTCTCCATCTGGGAGCAGAAAGAAATGAAAGTGGTAGAAACTTGGCATGAGAAGTTCCCCTGGCAGTATTTCCATCTGCATCTGGACATCAAAACTCTTATTATACTAGTCCAGGTTCTTCATCTATATGTTCCAGCTGCTTTGTGTTGCTCTGTATATATATTGGTAGTATACAACGTTGTATACTACCAATATCTATACAGTATATTGGTGAGGCTGGTCCACTGTGTGAAATTCTTTTCTGATGAGACTTCCAACACTGTGTTGAAGACTCAGGTAGTTTGCATAAGAGTTAGGTGAACCTACAGATTAGATACTCAGTATAAAGCTCAGCTCATATCCTATTGACAGTGGCTTGCCAGTCACTGCTCTCTGGAATCTATAAAATTCACACAATTCTGACCAGGACAAAAAGGAAATTATCCCCAGATAATCTATCCTGGGTTTTATTCTGATCCTATTGCATGCTGGAAAAGAATCTGAGGCTTTAATTAGTACTTTGTGGATACAGTGCAGGTCAATACAGCTTATAGATACAACTCTCACTATTAGAGCTAATTTTACAGGTCAGTGGCCAAACATACTAAGAAAGCATTCATTTCAGGTCAACACAAAAACCAGGAATGTTTTTGTTTTTTTCTTGCCAACATGAAAAACCTAAACAAGAAAAAAAAAAAGGGCTAAATAAAATATTTAATTCAACCCAAAATGATCCTCCCCCGCCCTTCATTTCATTTCTGGATGCTTTTTTTTTTTTTTTAAAGAAAAGAAAAGAAAAGAAAATCTAGCTTGGATGAAACTGTTCACCCAATACAAGCTGAATTTGCAAATCTACTCCTGGCAAATCTACTATTTATCAACATTTTCACCCAGTTGTGCTCAGGATCCTGTCTCAGTGATCGAAGGAGGTCTCATTTACCGAGGAGAGGGGAATACCAAGGAGATGAGACATTACCAGAGAATAGCTCACCAAGTAACAACTTTAAGTAGTGTAGTTTTGGGACCTAAAACTCCCCCCCCTTTTTAGTATGCAAAATTAGTGCTGAATTACCCGGTCTATAATGGATGGGGAATGTAATGACACAAGTGATAAGACGCCGGGGGAATATGAGGGCAACATCAGGCTTGCCCTTTCTGTATTTGTCAGACTCATCAGGCACAGCTTTCTCTTGTTCCACTAGCTGCTCAAGCATGTAATGACTAGAATTTTTCAAGGAGTTAAAGCTTCGTAATACCAAGAGAGCCCCCTGCTCTGAAGTGATACTTCAGAAAACTGTATTTGTCCTGTTGCAGGGGAAGGGGGGAAGGAGCTGTTTTACTCTGGCAGAATACATAAAGAATTCACACGTCTCACATGCTTCTCCTAGCATCATTTCAGCAAGTGAAGATATGAAAGCACTTCAGATGAGTGCAAGGGGCCAATGTTGAGAAGAGAGAGCTGCTACCTTTTCCAGCAGGGCAACGATGAAACAAAATCAAGGTCAGGGCTCAGGGACCTTGTCTAGGGTGAAGGGCATCAGCAATGTACGGTATCATTTTGCTGTGATGAGTCTCACTTAGATATTGATGATATCAGGGTCCTTCGTGAAAGACAAACATGAGATGAGGTTTTCTAAGGTTCTCCAGCTGGGATATGCTGGAAAATTTCCCAGAGGGTTATTATCAGAGATATCATAGAATATCAGGGTTGGAAGGGACCTCAGGAGGTATCTAGTCCAACTCCCTGCTCAAAGCAGGACCAATACCCATCTAAATCATCCCAGCCAGGGCTTTGTTAAGCCTGACCTTAAAAACCTCTAAGGAAGGAGATTCCACCACCTCCTTAGGTAACCCATTCCAGTGCTTCACCACCCTCCTAGTGAAATTTTTTCTCCTAATATCCAACCTAAACATCCCCCACTGCAACTTGAGACCATTACTCCTTGTTCTGTCATCTGGTACCACTGAGAACAGTCTAGATCCATCCTCTTTGGAATCCCCTTTCAGGTAGTTGAAAGCAGCTATCAAATCCCCCCTCTTTCTTCTCTTCTGCAGACTAAACAATCCAGTCCTCTCGGCCTCTCCTCACAAGTCATGTGCTCCAGCCCCTTAATCATTTTTGTTGCCCTCCGCTGGACTCTTTCCAATTTTTCCACAACCTTCTTGTAGTGTGAGGCCCAAAACTGGACACAGTACTCCATGAGGTCTCTTCAATGATGAGGCCTTACCAATGTTGAATAGAAGGGAATGATCACATCCCTTGATCTGTTAGCAATGCCCCTACTTATACAGCCCAAAATGCCGTTAGCCTTCTTGGCAACAAGAGCATACTGTTGACGCATATCCAGCTTCTCATCCACTGTAACCCATAGGTCCTTTTCTGCAGAACTGCTTCCTAGCCATTCGGTCCCTAATCTGTAACAGTGAATGGGATTCTTCCGTCCTAAGTACAGGACTCTGCACTTGTCCCTGTTGAACCTCATCAGGTTTCTTTTGGCCCAATCCTCTAATTTGTCTAGGTCCCTCTGTATCCTATCCCTACCCTCCAGTGTATTGACCACTCCTTCCAGTTTAGTGTCATCTGCAAACTTGCTGAGAGGTTAGTTTGTCCTTGGTGAATCCATGCTGACTGTTCCTGATCACTTTCCTTTCCGCTAAGTGCTTCAGAATTGATTCCTTGAGGACCTGCTCCATGATTTTTCCAGGGACTGAGGTGAGGCTGACTGGCCTGAAGTTCCCCGGATCCTCCTTCTTCCCTTCTTTAAAGATGGGCACTATATTAGCCTTTTTCCTGTTATCCGGGACCTCCCCTGATCGCCATGAGTTTTCAAAGATAATGGCCAATGGCTCTGCAATCACATCCGCCAACTCCCTTAGCACCTTCGGATGCAGGGCATCTGGCCCCATGGACTTGTGCTCGTCCAGTTTTTCAAATAGTCCTGAACCACTTCTTTCTCCACAGATGGCTGGTCACCTCCTCCCCACACTGTGCTGCCCAGTGCAGCAGTCTGGAGCTGACCTTGTTTGTGAAGACAGAGGCAAAAAAATCATTGAGTTCATTAGCTTTTTGCACATCCTCTGTCACTAGGTTGCCTCCCTCATTCAGTAAGGGACCCACACTTTCCTTGACCTTCTTCTTGTTGCTAACATACCTGAAGAAACCATTCTTGTTACTCTTAACATCTCTTGCTAGCTGCAACATCCTCTCAGTTGCTATGGCCTCAACTCAGCAAGATGTTTACATCATATGCCAAACTGTAACCAAATGAGCATGAGGTCACATGCTTAAAGTCAGAGGCCTAGTGATGTACTAGAGCTGGCAGGAAGAACAATGACGAACCGTCATTTTGTCAAAATTTGCTGAGGCAACAAAATCTAAAGGTTTTGCAGATGTGGTTCAATTTCAGTGAAGCTCCAATGGAACTTGGGCAGGTTTTGAAACCTCCTATCAGAGACTGGGATGTGGGCAGTCGTGCCCAGTGGTTGGAGCTGGAGTCATGCCTAATGGTTAGAGCAAGTGACAGTAGCCAGGAATAAAAGCCCGAGGTCAGATCCAAGTTAAAGGCCAGATGATAGAGCCAAGGGTCAGATGTCAGGAATTTGAGCAGAGGATCAGAGCTGAGTTACCTGGAATGAGGCAAAATGGGGCAAGGCTGGGCCCAAGGGAGGAGGGAGGTTGGGTCCAAGATGGGAACAAGGCAGAGGGAAGGCTAAGAACAAGCAGGCCCAGGAGCTATCACAGCTATGGGCTAAAGCTTTGAGCTGCCACCAAGCTGTAGCTGCTGCTGGGCTCCAGAGCTGATCTGCTAACTCTTCCCATCAGTTAGACAATGTAGCCAGCCCACTCCAAGCCAGCTGTGCTTCTTAGGTCACCCTGAGATTGGCTCTGCTGCAGGCCTGGTTTCCTGATAACTCACCCACTCTGTTCCTCAGGAACTCTGCAACTCCAGGGCACCACCAGGTCAGGCCCCACAGGGATTCCAGCATCCAAAGTTCCCACAGGTGGCAGACTGCCCTGGAGCCAGGGCTCCATTTCCTTCCATGGAGAATATCACCATTCTGGGGTTTTCTTCCTAATCAGAATGAAACCAAATTTGGAAATATCAAAATTCTTTGTGGAATGGAATCATCTTTCTCCACCCAGCTCTGTTAAGTATCTTGCCTTCCTTTCTAGGGCTCGGGAAGGGACAATGCAATGGCTTTTGTTTGAATAGCTTTCTAATGAAAAATAGTCTAAGAAAATGTTCTGCCTCTCCAAGGTCTGAATTCGCCTGTCTTGGGTCACCTGCCACCAGGTTTCCAGTCCATAAGGAGTAAAGATATATTCTTAGGAACAAACTTTCTGTTTTACTGAATGCTGCAATGACTGCCAGCAAACATGCCCATGGGATTCAACACAGTTTTATTGATTATTCTAGTAGTTGTAGGCCCTGATCAAGATGTTGTGCTAGGCGCTGTATATATACACACAGCAAAGGATGATCTCTCCCCTGAAGAGCTCATGGTCTAAGTAGCATAGGAAGTATTACAAACAATCCCTTATCAAAGAGAGCAGTGGGGAACAGAGACTGCAAGAAGTCTGTGGCAGAGGAGGGAACTGAATGCTGCTCTCTTCAAGCTCAGACCAGTGCCTCAACCACAAGACTGTCCTTCCTGATACTTGTATGTTAATGGGAGTGGACAGACGGCACGAGATGAGTGGACAGACGGCACGAGATAAAGAGATAAGACATATATTGGGAGGGAACTTCCTATATCGTCACTGCCTTGAAGCATTTGTACATTTGAAGAGCGAGAGCTGCTTCACCTAGAAGTAACTTGACTTCAAAGTAGCTTCTGGTTCCACATTCTATCATTCAAAACTAATAATGTTCCATCATTTCTATAGTAAAAGACCATCCTTCCACTCTGGAAACGCCTCTATGCTAGCTCCCACCTGACTAGTTTTTCACGCTACTTCTTTACAAGACAAAACACAAGAGCAAGGGTCACTCTTCCCCAGTGAGGTAACTATACACTACAGTGCACAACAGACTATATACAAAGACTGTGTGTGTGTGTGTGTGTGTAATATTACAAAATATTGTGTTAATGTACCATGATGGGTGTGTGAACGAGCACCCCAAAATCAGGGGTCACATACTATTATCTGGCAAATGCCAGTGGGATGATTCATAGATTATAAGGTCAGAAGGGACATTTTGATCATCTAGTCTGACCTCCTGGATAACACAAGCCAAAGAACTTCCCTGAATTAATTCCTGTTTGAACTAGAGCAGAACTTTTAGCAACACAGCCAATTGTTACTAATTATTATCATCACTTACAGACCCTGTGCCAGGCGCTGCACAAACCAAGATGAAGCTGCAGCTCCTACCCCCAAAGTTTACAATCTAAGGAGACAAATAAGATACAAAGGTGGAATGAGAGAGATACAATCCAATCAATGCATTTTAGATACGTATATCTTTGGACAGTTATAAATACATAGTTAAGTATATAGTATAGATCAGGTTACTATTAATTGATTGATATAGTCAATTCTTTCTTTCTCCGCCATTCATCCAGATCTGGGGCCTGATCCAAAGTCCATCAAAGTTCATATAAAAACTCTTCCATTGCCACGCGTGAGCTGTGGATCAAGCACCAAGGGCTGAGCAGCATCTCTGAAAATCAGCAGGAGCCTCTCTTACCACCCACATCTGATGACTTTGACTCTCTGTCTCATTTTCACCAGCTGTGGAACGAAGTCGATAAAACTTGGCTACTCTCTACTGATTGTTTTGCTGGAAATGCTTGCAGAGACATTTAGGGGATCAGGGAAAACATGATTATTTTTTTCTGGAAAAGCCAATTTTCTCCTGTAAATATATTTTGTGTTTTTCTCATTGCTCATGTACAAGTGCTGAAACTCTATGTGAGTTGAGGGTGTCAGTTACACAATCAGTCACGTAGTCCCTGAGCTGAGATTTCCCTTCTTTGCTTGGAACAGGTTTGGTGCAGGAAATGTGACACTCTGATTAATTTAACTCTTTGAACAAAAAAAGTGCATTTATCCGATGGAAAACATGCCAGGTTCCTTTGGGGGGTTCCTTTCTATTGGAACTGTGAGGCTGTTTCTCTCACACAGTTATACAGAGAATTCTCTCATTCCAGACCCCTTCCAGCTCAAGGTCTCATGTTGCAACCAGCTCTCCGTCCCTGGAGACCCTATCACCACCACTTTAACCTTGTCAGTACTGGATATTAGCCCTGATTTCAGCAACTAGTCGCCAGAAATCAGTGTAACTCCATGTCTTTTTTTTTTTTTTTGTCAATGCTAGAGATTTGCAATTATGCTGATTGCTGGCCACCAAAGGCAGAAGTCAGGGCTCTTCTCTTGTATAGCCCAGGCCTTCTCTGTGACTCTGACCACTTCTGAGTGACAGCAAAAACATTCTGTCAGTAGCTAGCAGTCTACCACTAGCTTATTCCCTGGTATAACTGCATGAATAGTTATCTATGCTCCTCCAAGCCACATCAAATCCATCATCAGTGAGACTAACCCATAGGCCCCTGGCCCAACCCTCTTGGATTCATGTTGTTTATAGATGTATACTTTAGTTCTTGAGGATACTGTTTCATTCAGGGACAAATCCTGCCCTTCAGTCTTCCGTCCATATTACCTTGTATTTGGGGGAAAAAACATACACAAGTGAGCCTGAGAGTCCTGAAGGGCACACAACTTGGGGAGATCCTTCCACCCAGGTGCTATTGATGCTATTGTAATTTGCTGCCCCGGTTTGTAATCTATTCCTCCTGGGACTAAGTTTTTCTAATGGTACACAAGTATCGTGTGTTATTGCCAGCCAATGACCGCAAGGGAGGCTGCTGTGTTTGAACTTGAACCTTTGAGAAGACTTGAAAGTCACTATCAGGGAACGTTCCATGGATGCTCATCAAGCGATTCTACCTTTGTCAGGCCCAGATTCACCAATTACACTTGGTGTGCATGCACAGAGCCCCCACACATCTCGGGGGCGCAGCGACCACTGGATTTGGGTGGGTAGCATGGTGACCTGGCCCGTGGGGTTACAGCTACTGTCAGGTTTGGCTCATCTTGCCTCTCCGTCATGACAGGGGAGCTGGGCCAAATTTGAATGAAAGCTGCCCCTCCACCAATTTCCATAGTGCACAGGGCCCCAAAATTATTTAATATGACATTGAACTTGTACCAAGTCTAGTGCAGGTTTCATGAACCCTCTAGGCTGATACACACAGTTCCAAAAAGTCCAGCTGGAGGCAAGATTCTGATACCAGTTCCGCGGCTGTAAATCTGAAGTCACTCTGCTGAAGTGTTGGTCCCAGTTAGAGGGGACTCTGAACTTAATTGGGGGTGTTCTGGTTGGGAGATCCTGAGTGCTGCAATTCAGATGTGGTGATTACAGTGCCCGTGATGCCTTGGAGAAGAGAGGGGCTCTGCTCCCAGGGGTGAGCGATGCCTGGTTTTGGATACAGAGGCAGGATGTAGTGGGATCCATTTTATGAGGGTTTAAAAAATGTAGCTGCTGAAAGGCTGGGAGTCTTGTCTGAGCTCCATCCAAGAGGGACCCCCACCGGCTGCTGCAGTCCCCTGTTCTGATTCAGGAGCAGAGTCTGTATTACCATCCCTTGGTCAGAGGACAGGAGATTGATTTGTGGAGCTCCATGCCTGCCAGGAGCTGCTGCTGAGAAATTGCTGGGGCTTTGACCAAGCAGAGAGCGAAGGAGGCGACTGCTGGCCTTCATCAGAGTCAGCCCAGAGCCTGTTGCTGGGCCCAGAAGTGACTGAGGCTGGCATGCAGGGAAGCCAGTGTGAGTAACCACCACCTTTGTTTGTCTGGGAAAGTGCTTTCTGGGGAAGGGGGATAGTGAAGAGCTTTTAAGGCAAGGACCACACTCCAGACCTAGATTAACTATGTTGCTCAGGGGTGTGAAAATTCCACACCTCGAGTGACACAGTTATACCAACTTATCCTCCTGTGTCAATAGTGCTCGGTCGACAGGAGGGCTTCTCCCACCAACATAGCTACTGCCTCTCGGGGAGGTGGAATAACTGTGCCAATGGGAGAAGCTCTCATCTGAGCACTAAAACCGCGCACCTGCACCAGTGCTGAATTTTAAGAGTAGATCTCACCTAAGTGGCTTCCTCGAGTATGAGAAGAGAAAAAGTAGTTTTAATGGTTAATCAGAATCCAGAGTTACTGAGCTCTTATTAGAACAGCTCTCATCTTCCTAGGGGCTGGGCAGCTTGGATTGATCCCAAACTAGACTCTTGCTGTCCCTTCTTGCCTCAGCTGGACTACGGTACTGGCCCAACACAGTGCTTCAGGAACTTCCAGCATGCCTGCACCAGTAGCCACCTAGAACGCTGACATTCAGAGATGTGCACACTCAGGGCTGGGGTAACTGGTGCCAGCGTAAATGTAAACAGAATCAGTTTCATTGAGGGTTGTAAACTGCCTTTATGAATTGATTTATTGCAGTGCCCCTGCTGACTTGAAATGGTTGAGATATTTTGATCAGTCTCAACCTGTTTTTCTAAGCTGCTGAGGAAAAGGGCGTTAACTCTAATGTAAGGGTATATTGTTTGGATAGCGTTCACGGCTGGTTAGTCCCATTGAATAGATCGGCCCCCAAGACACGCCAGTGAGCGTGTGCAGGGCCCAGCCAGGTGGAGGCACCGCCCAAATTAATTTCCTCATAAGTAAAAGGACTGCAGCAGAGGGGTGGGTAGATCATCCCTTCTATCCACCATCACCACTGGGATACTCAGGATCTCCTTTACCGTCGCCAACATCAGGTGCCCAAGCACAGAGGTGAGTGCTGCCTGCTCCCAACTTACCCTGGAAGTTACATAAATTTATGGAGCTAATCTAGATACGAATTAATATAAATAAGAGCATTATAAGTCCATAAAGCATGTTCTACGTATGGGTTTATCAGGAACAAATCTATTGATAAAGGTGTGGGGGGGGGGGCGGGGATATGGTAACTGATCATAGGAAGAGCCCTTTCTTCCTACACAGAACAGAGAACTTTATTTTAAGGTAAACAGGATTATCCCTCAAGCTACGTCCCTCTCTGCTTCACTGGAGAGCTCCTGCTTAGAAACTTCCTCACCCCCAGCTCCATGCCTGGCTTCCTACCAGAGGTTTAAAGCAACAGTACATCTATCCTTACACCTATCAGACATGCTGATCACTGAATTATGCATAAAGCAAAATGCAGTTACTAGGAATTACAACAGGTGGTATCCAAGGTGGAAAAATAGCAGATGGGTGAATGTAACTCCCATTGAAATTAATGATTTGTTGATACAACTGGAAAGGTGGAGAATTTCCCCAGGAAACCTGAAATGTTTCTGTTCAGTGGTGGGCAGCAGTGAGACAGACAAAAATCATTTCAGTTTCATTCGGCAGCTGCCAGGTCCCAGGAACTATGTTTCTCGGGCCAGTTACAAAATCACAGTTGTATTGTGCATGGGGTCATAGTACAGACGGGGCAAAGACAAAGACACACCAAAGCCTCAAATAAATTTTATCTTGCCTCAGAAGGTCAAGTTGAGACTCTGGCTAGAAACACAAATCAAGAAGTTACCCAGCAAGTCACCACTTTGAGTAAAATGGAAGATAATGGGGCATTTGCAGATGTAGCAGAACATTGGCTCCAGTCTAAATATATCCTCCTCTGCATTACATTTGTCCAGGCTAAATAAACGCTGGCTCTTCATACTTAATTTGGTGTTTGAATAGGAACTGATGACAGATTGTCAGCATACATTATGGCGTTTCTACCTTCAATTTCTAACGAAATCGGTACCATGGACCTAAATGGCACCATCCTCTCTCTTCCCGCATAAGATGCAATATATCTTCAATCGCACTCTGTTCTCCTGCCATATAAAATATAATAATCCCTAAACAGTTCCCCCTTCTGCTGCAGCTTGATCCTGGAAAGGCTCCCAAAGACTGCAATCAGAGCTGGATCAAGCGCCTGCTGCAGAACACAGCTGGAGTGGTTTCCTTTGTACTAATTCAGGAGTCACGCCATCTATATCAACGGAGTCCCACCTAGGCAACTGGGAGGCAAATCCAGCCCCACACTTCCTGTGCTCCCACTAGACCCGGCTCTGATCTTTCCTCTGGTGTATCAGAGCCAGGAACAATGCTATCCACACCAAGGATGTAAAATGTATGCGAGTGAGAGCAGAATCATGCCCAGGTTTTCCCCAGATGTTTCTAACAGAGCCTTTCTCATTGGCTGGGAGCGGAGAAAAATCCCAGTGTCCTCTACCTGGAGCTGGACTCATCATGCTCTTTCTTAACCACAGTTGTGTTTCAACAAGCATTGTCTCCTTCATGGCCAGCATCTCCTGTAGCAAAGCCAGCAGTCTCTTTACACCCTCCAAGTCTCTTGCTATAGGCTTGAGTGTGAAGTCACACGTCTGGAACTATGCCCCACAACAGCACAGCACGAACAACTGGAATCTAAATTCTGGAAGCCAGAGGGAGCTGGGCCCCAGCTGCTATTCCTGCCTTTGAAAATAGCTCTGCCCTCCACCCCTCTTGGTCAGAATTTTTCAAATTTCAAAGAAAAGGGGGGGGGGAATATTACTTAAAATATCACCAACTTGGTTTTCCTTTTTGAAAATTAGCCATACCCACAACTCCACTAGCTGTCCAGAGTTCACCATCCGCATGATTAACTTCAAGGAGTTTCTCATGATTGGCCACACATAATGAGAAGCCTGCCTCAGTACAAATGGATCCATTTTTTTGTTGCCACCAGCAGAGTTGCCAGGCCTCAGGGTTAAGAGCTTATTCATTATTATTATAATTATTGTGGTGTTCCTGTAATCCAGGGAGCTGCGCTGTGCAGTGAACACTGCATCCCTGAGCGCAGTTAAACCAAGTAATTCCGCATAGATATTGTGTTCCAGGGCAATCCAGAACCAAGACTGTAGCTATGGTCCATCCCAGCTGATGCTTCTGTTGTCCTGCCTTGGACCACCAAGGAACAAGAAAGCTGGCAAAGTAAATAAATGAGGGACAGATCAGGACTCCAGGCATGGCCCAGGGCAAGGAGTAAATTGCTCCACTGGGATGTATGGAACCCCAGAGACTTAACTATCTCAAGACACAGTTAAGGTTGAAAATACGCATCGGTATCTTAAGGTTAAACAACCGTACAGGGACATTGTAATTATCTTCAAACCAGGCATGACAAATCCAGGACATTCCGAGTTTAGGTTACACTTAAAAGTCACCCAAACAGGCTGTGACATTGGAAATGCACAGGTAGGGCCCCCAAACACTCTGCACTGTCTGGCACCACATGTCTCCAATAAAGGCATTTTAGTGTCAGTGATTTCGGAGGGGATCTAAACTAATTTTTAAAGGCCTGTGGGGTCTGCAAACCCTCGCCCCCACCATGTTGTCAATGAGTTTACAATGGAAATAGATTGTAACTGAGATAAAGGAAAACAGAGGGAAGATAAACAGTGACAGAGCTAGGAGAAGAAGCCAGCTCTTCTGGCTTCTAGCCCAATGCTCCATCCACTCGTCTATATTGCCTTGCCAAACGCAGCCCCAAATCATGATACCTCCACTCCATCCCTTCCCTGCACTGGCTCAGTCCCCACCTATTCCCCTCCCACCTGCTCTGGGGAAGGGGTTTAACAGGTGCACAGTGTCACAGTTCAGGGCAACTGCGCCTGTATTCCCCCTCCTTGGTCCAACAAGGGCACCCACTCTAAGCTCCCAGTTCCCCAGCCGTCACGTCTCCTGGTCAGAGACACGTGTCTTGCTCCCTCCTGACTGAGGCATATTGCCAGGCTGCACAGTTCCCCGCCCTTCCTGTGAATTTCCCAGAAGATCAGACTGCTTTCCTGCCTCAGAGGCTCTAAACAGTGTAATTGTCCACAGTTACGGCACCATCCGGCTCTTTCTACGCAATCACACTTGTTCTTTAGGTGAAAGCATCACAGAGAAAACATATTGAAAACAATAAAGGACTCTACACACCTGCTAAGCAGCTCAGCAGAGGTCACTCCGACTCCAACAAGGTGTCTGGTAGGAGTCAGCCCATCAAACCCCACTGAGGAGATTCTCCGGTGACTACAAGCTTGTCCCAGAACAAGCACACTCATGAAAAGTGGAGTCCCTGCTTAGACTGGGCCTTTGATCTGGGACAAGGTAATTAGTAGCCAGTACGTTTCTCCAGAAGGCGTAGCTTCAAAAGGCTGATTGTTTGCATAACCAGAGGAGTTACATTTGCACAAACTTCCCACTGGAGATTTGCCAGGAGACCTACTGGACTTTAAAAGTGCACATAGTTTCAAACAGTCCTTCAAAGCTCATAAAACTTCCCAGGGTCCGCATGACTCAGGTCCCCTGAAACCATACAGAAACATTTTTAATACAACAAACTCCTAAAATTCTTAAGCTTAAGGCCGTAAGGTTTGTCCAGAATACTGCAGGAGATGGCGACAGACAACACAGGGCTCTAAAGGAGTTTGCATCTCTCCTGCAAGAGCTGTGTAGTTCATGCCACAGCCGAGCCCTAAATAATTAAAGCCAAAGGGGTCAAGCTGGCTGGGGTAGAGTTCCTATTATTGTAATTATTATTCTAATAATAATTATTATCTATTTACTTGAACAAAGCAGTGGATGATGCTCCACCACTTGAGAATCGCTCACCACGGCTGCATTGATGAATGAAACGAAGCATAACTTATTTTCTATTAGAACATAATTCTGATGTATGAATGTGTCAATGTTTATAATTAGCATGGTAATGTATAGGCCAAGCTCTTCGTGGCTAATTTTTCATCTTCATGATTATTCACTTGCTGGTGACAGTGAAAGGTTTTTTCCCACCTCAGAAAGTGACAAGACTTGCACGTCAAAATGGTGTAAAGGTATTTCATGTTAAAAGAAAAAAAAAAAAGCCTGTAAATGAAGTAAAGGAGAGCAGAGAGCCATAGATTAGATGTAATTACAAGAAACCATTCTGCATTCCTAATCAGGCCTCCTGGTCTGGATCCAGCATGCATCTCCAGGAGACCCAGGAAGTGTAATCAATACATCTGCCATGCATCATGCAGAAAGAACATCCTCCCATTTTAGGCACCAGATTGTCAGCAGAGCTCAGCTCCGATTTTGGCAGAGGGTGAGGGGTCTGATTATCAAAAATCTTAGTACGCTGGGTGCTAAGTAGACCCGGGCAAAACACTTCAACTGAACCATAGTCCACTGGAATATAATGATCTGTTGAAACCGAAACACTTTGCAAAACTGGATCAATTTCGCCACATTTACATTTAGGAAGAAAACTATGGGGGAAAAAATCTGACAATGTTGAAACGTCTCATTTTTATATTATTGGGATGAAATGTTTCAGTTTTTCATCTGTATGATCCAAGCACTGCTTCACATGGAAGACACAGGAAGATACCCTGCCAGCCATATCTTTTGTCTCCCCAGTGGCACTTTGTTGAAAATTAAATGCCCACACACATCCTCTGAGGCTTCCATCTAGCGCCATTTCCACAACCTTAGATCTTTAAGGCAAATCATGCAGTCTGCACTTAGGTACCAATCCTGCAAACACTTATGCTGGTGAGTAATTTTTCTTATGCAAGTAAGTCAACAGGACTGAGCTCTGTCCAGGCTCAGACCAAACCTTGCAATGAAATGAGCAGTTTGTGCACAAGCTGAAGGCTCAATTTTAAGTTTAGATCCTGCCCTTAGTAACAGGTGGCGCCAGCAGCAATTCAGGATTGAATTGTGCCTCTCGGAGTCACAGCTAAGTAATCTGCTACTGGTCTCCACAACTAGTTGCACATGCTGCTTGGAACATGCTTTCCACAAACATTTGTGCCACTAACACTCGATGGCTGCCATGTGCACAGCAAGAGCACAGATGCAGCAAATGCATTAAAAATGCAAATGAATCATTACATTTTGTGCTATTCACCCAGCTCTAGCCATAAGGCCATTAACAAGTTGAACTCTGCTTCACACCACACTGGACCATCTCCAAATACAGTAAAAGAGGAAGAAAATCTGTTCCCCCCACACTGCCGTAAATCTAGCATCACGCTCCTGAAGCCAAAGGAGCAACCAGTGCAAGCAAGGGAGAATCAGGACTCGTGTGGTGTGAATTTTGCCTTTTCCAACAACGCAGACACAGCAGACTCTCTCTCCTTTGCTGGGTTATCCAGCTGCTCAAACATCCTGGCTCATTGGTCTCCTGTGGCTGAATGGGAAATTTCAGTGTCATATTACAGATAGACTTAAAAGAGTAATCAGATTAAGAACATAAGTATGGCCAGACTGGGTCAGACCAATGGTCAATCTAGCCCAGCATCCTGGCTTCTGACAATGGCCAGTGTCAGATGCTTCAGAGAGAATAAACAGAACAGGGCAATTATTAAGTGATCCATACCCTCTCATTCAATCCCATCTTCTGTTAGTGAGAACTTTAGAGCCACCTGGCACATAGGTTGCATCCCTAACTATCTTGGCTACTAGCCATTGGTGGACCTATCGTCCATGAATTTATCTAATTCTTTTCCCAGCCCTTGTCCCTTGGTTCTGGGATTAAATATCAAGGCCATGCAGCAAGGTACACTATAGCCATATTTGTGATAACTACTGTAATGTGCACGCCACATAACACAGGGAGCGCAGCAACCATGTTACTGTGCAAGATGATGTTTCATTCAATCCGAAGCAAGGGCCAGCCAGAAACGACTGTCTTTTAAAGTGATGGGGCTAATTTGAAATTGGTTCAAAAGCATCGCTGCTGCTAAACTGCATTGCAATTTCTCTCATGGCCAAATTCTAACACTTGGGCCAATTCTTCAGTGGGTGTAAAACGTGCCACTGGAGTTAATGCAGCTGTACTGATCTACACCGGCGGTGGACCTGGCTTTTATTATTTATGCACTGGTGTAAATCATCTGACTTCAGTAAAACGATTCCAGCTTTACCTGGGTATAACTGAGATCAGTATCTGGCCCCAGAAGGATAGTTAAGTTCTGTAAGATACAGCTAATGGTTATATCACCACCAGTTCTGTCCTCTGGCTGTTTTATGGGAACATTTTCTTTGTGGTTTGTAGATTTTTCTAGTACTAAAAAGAAAAGAAAAGACAAAATCTGCCTAAAATTCTCACTGCACGAAAACACCTTGCTGCAGAAATGTCTATTTGCAATCAAGGAAGCATCTCTCTGCTTGAGGATCGGCTGGATGTTCTGAGTGGGAGACACCCCAAACAGGTGGCTTGCCATTAGATGATGATGAGAGATTAATGCTGTGTAGTCTTACTTCCATTTCTACCAAGCAGTGCCAGCTCCCTTTAGAAAAGACTAATATTTTTTCCAGGAATATATTTAGCAATAATGTTTGCACTCGTGTATCCTGGATCTTTCAGTTTTAACTGTTGTTGGGTCTGTTGATTTATTTGGAGCTGTTTAATTTTCACTATTTTCTTTGGTATGCAGTGATGGCTCAATGCAAAACAACACGTGTCTTCTTCCACCAGTGAATGGTCTGACTGTAGGGTGAAAGCCTACCCCATTGGAGTTTGCCATTGATTTCAATTGGGCCAGATTAGACCTGTAAAGTTACTCAGATCTGTACAGCATTAAGCCCCCAATTCCTTATTATTTAAGCTGAGCAAATAACTGATTTTTCAGTTCAGCATCTGAACACAGCTTGACACGACTTGACATGGATTCACGAAATGTTTCAGTCGAGCCAAATCTCCATTTTTTGTGGGAAAAAAGAAATTCACCCACAAAATTTCACCCAAGCTCTACTTATTAATGGCTAAATTAAGGGGTGGCACTAGTAAGGGGTGGAGCATTGGGAGGAATTCAGCCTCAGAGAAGCACAGGGCCTGCTAGAGATTCCTGGTTGCACTGCAGGGATGGCCATCTGCCACGCTACTGCAGCTTTCCCAAGGAGGCAGGGAGCCACAGGTTTTGAATAATGCTTTTATTCAACTATTATGGGTAGGGTGACCAGATACCAAATGTAAAAAAATCAGGATGGAGGTAATAGATGCCTATATAAGAAAAAAACCCCAAAATCGGGACAGTCCCTATACAATCAGGACACCTAGTCACCCTCGTTATGGGGAAAGTTTGGGAAGCACAAAAGGAAGTAGGCACCGAGCTCCTACTGACTGTCATTGGGTATCTCACTGCCTTTTGTGCCTTTCACGATCTCCCTCCTGCAGCGAGGCGACGATTCACTGGCGCAGCGCTTCCTACTGGCTGTCTAGGGAATTAGCTCTTTCCAACCTGGAGCGCCCCCTGCAGGCCGATGTCTTGCCTGCCACTGGCCCCGTGTCCCTCTCAGACCCCGGTGCCCTTTGCCCAGGGGTTCTGTCCACCACAGTACCCCCTAACTCTGGGTCTCCCCTCCTAGGGGAACTCCCAACCCTCTAAACCCACCTTGCCTCAGTGGTAGTGCCAGTCATCATCTAGCATCCACTCCCTGGGGCCAACTGCAGTCTATAAACCACTCACCATCAGCAAGGGGGTTTGGACCTGCTTCCTTTGCCTACCCTGGGCTGCCTCTCTGCAGCCCCAGTACCTAATTTGTGGGCCCTATTTAAGGCCTGCAGCCTGGGGGTTTTCTAGACTGGAGCTCCCTCTGCCCTTCCCCAGCCCCGCTCCACCTCAGGTACCGTTCTCGACTCCCAGGCAGCCAGGCCCTTCTCTCTCAAGAGGTGAGAGAGAGAGAGTGTCTGTGCTGGCTTCTGGCCCATTGCCCTCTTATAAGGGCCATGATTGAGCTGGCCACAGCTGTGGCCACTTCCCCCATCAGCCCAGCTTTTCCCAGCCGCAGCCCTCTGCAGGGCTGCTTTAACCCCTTCAGGGCCGGAGCAGGGTCACCACCCCGCTGCATCTCTACATTGACAATATAACGCAGGAATTCACACATAGCGCTCCACTCAGAGAGCTTCCACAGCTCTATCTCCGTGACTGTGCATCCTACACTCTGCAGCACAACCAGCAACCTCTAGCATTCACAAGATGGTGCTATGGCACAATCACTTCAAGCTCACCCCCAGGTAACTGGCCAGGCTCTGCCTCCTAGCTGCCTTTCAGGCCAGTTGCTTCTATGGGAGAGCTACGCATTGGCAGCCCCGGCATTGCACTGATGGCTTGTCTACATGACAGGATAATGAGCTCTATTGGGGGGGCGGGATTTCTAAAGCACACTAAGGTGCTGCACATTCATTTGTCCATGCAGACCCTGCTGGTGTGCTTTAATGCAGCTCTGTTTGTCATAGTACTATGTTAAAGCCCACTAAGGAACCTTTCGTGCAGGTTGTACAAGGACCAGTTAATGCACAACAAGTTAGTGGGCTTGAGAAATCACATCCCAGAGTGTTTTATCTCACTGCGTAGACAAGCCCTGAGAATGCAAATCTATATGGCAAAGACAAACCTGTAGCACCCGGCCTCCGAGCTGGGTCCAACTGACTTGGGCTCGTGGGGGTTGTGCAGCAGGGCTAACAATAGCAGTGTAGATGTTCCTGCTCAGGCTGGAGCCCGGGCTCTGAAACCCAGTGAGGGGGATGGGTCTCAGAGCCTAGAGGCTTTTCATGAAGTGTAGCCCTACCCTCTGTGGCTGCAACACCTAACTCTCATTCATGCTGAACAAGAGAAGAGGAAACTTCACCCTCCCTCCCCTGCTATTACATAAGGGGAAGGAAGCCCAGGATCTTGCCCTAAATGTGGTCCACATTCATGGCAATGGGGCTACTCCAGATTTACACCAGTGCAATTAGAGGGGTAACTCCAGGGTTGCACTGCGGCAAGTGAGAGCAGCACTTGGCCCCATATTATTAGATTGAAACCAGAGTAATTTACAGTGCCTGGGTTGACAGAGACTTGGAGTGAGGCCATCTTTAGAGTTCACTAGTAGGTAGTTTTTCAACCCTACCTTTAAATTAAACAGCAGCTCCCAAGGACCAGTTTAAAATCTGTTTTTATTCCTCCCTCTCCCTCTGGGAGCCTAGAAATGAGTTTTTGAAGAAAGCCTCTTTCAAAGTCTCTGGGACTCGACTAATTAAATCAGGAACCTTACATGAAAATAACTAAATAACTAAATATGCATATATATATATATATATATACACACACACACACACACAGTTTTGTAGCCTTAAATTTGTTCTGCCATAAAAAGAAATTAGTCCATTTTAAAGTCTGTTTTTGTTTATTTGTTTCATCCTTTGCAAATTCATGAGATTCTAGGAAAGTTGCTAAAACAAATTGCCAAGAATGACTTCTTGCTTTCCAAAAAGGTACTTACTGTTCTTGACACAGCAAATAATTTAGGGACATAGTGCACCTAACTATGAAATAGGGATGACTTTGGTCATCTGTGTACTGTAGTTTTAAATTTCTAGATACTTTCCCTCTGTGCAGAGTTCAGCAGCCATTTTGTTTCCACAGTTGCTGTAGCTTGTTAGAAAAAAGAGACACACCCTGTGCTCTCTCTTTAGTTCTTTCTTCTTGTTATTTTTTGCTAATCTCAAATCAATGTCATTTTAGACTGAAAGCGCATATCTTGCTTTTTATGTACAAAATCATCACTAGTGAAATGATTTAACCCTAATACTTTGCATTTCTAAAATGCCTCCTACATCAACATCTAAAGGCAATCCGTAGATGCTAATGAATGTGGTCCCATGACACCACTGTGAGGTAGACCTGATGACATTTAATATCTCCATTTAATAGACTGAGAAGCTGGGGCATGGAGAGATTAAATGATTTAACCAAGGTCAAGCAGGACATTTGCAGAAAACCCAAGAGCTGACCTAGATCTCTTGCCTCCTGGCCTTGAGCTTAAAGCAGAAGCCGATCCTTCCTCCCCTCTGGGTCCCCTTCTCCCATGCTTAGATATGTTCTGTTCTTTATTACCATCTGGTCAACAGCTGCTCTTCCCAAAGCCCTCCCCTGGAATTCAGGCAAATCCCAGCGGGTTTCAAATGATCGCCATGAAGAGAAGGATAAACTGCTTCCAAAAACTAGGCCGCTGTCCCCCCAGCCTCTGTCCATTTCCAAATCCAAATGCAAACAGAACCCTTATGAAGGTTCTTAAAAGGTCAATAAACTCATATGAAGCTCTATCCAATAACCTCCTTGCCTTGCTGTACATGCCCACCTACATTTTGCGGTCTGAGGAGACTGACACCCAAAAGGTTTCCAGTTACGCCTCGCTCAACATTTCCCACATACCTTGACCAATAATCTTATGTTTAGATATGGGCTAACTATGTTCACATTCTGTTGAGCTCCATCCCATGGCATAAGGTTCACAAAAGACCTTCTGCTCTGTGGCACCTTGAGGTATCCCCATATGGGCAGATCGTGTAAGTGGCATATTGTGCTTACTATTAGGTATATCTTCAATACGGCAATGACATTTGCTACTGTACTTGTAAGTGGTAAATGTCAACCTATTTAGTGGAACCACTTCACGTGGCCTCTGTTACAAAGGGTGGGTTGTAAGGAAAGGAAGTGACTTAGCTGAACTTGTGCATTTGACTTACAATTTACAAACCAGCCATGACAAATCTTCTATTTGCACAAGACTTTTAGTCTCCCAGCACACAAAGGGTTAGACCTCATTAATTTTGCAAAACCAAGTGTGCCTTGCTGAGTTGCTCCGGAAACATTTTCCTGTCTTGCAAAGCTCTCTGTAGTATTTTGTCTTTCAGATTAGCTTGTGGAGCGCAAATATCAGGCATCTCCTAAATATTATGTCTACAAAAAAATAAAAATAAAAGCGATGCATCCCTTTTCACACTGCTGTTTCAGTGGGGACCTGGATGCAAAAATGGCCCCTTGCTCATTTTGTTTAGAGTGGGTCTCAGAGTTAAGCTGGAATTTGGATCCAGATTATAAGCACTCCAAAATGTGGAAGAGTTCAGATCCAACTTTTTGATGCAGGTATATTTGCAAAACTTGGGTCTGGATTTTGAAACTATCCAAAGATCAGCGTTGTTTGAATCCAAGTTTTGGTTTGAGCCTTTAAGAAGTTTTGTGGGTAAAGAGCATTGCTGTTTTAGGCATGATATTTTGTGCATGCAGCTTAAGATGTTGCTTTGAACTGAAATTTGATAAGAGAGGGCTAGCAGACAAAGGTCTAACAAAATCCAGTGTTTGGGAGTTGAAGTTAGACAAATTCAGAATATAAATAAGGTACAAATTTTAACAGGGAGATTAATTAACCTTTAGAACAACCTATCAAGAGTTGTGGTGGATTCTCCATCACTGGCACTGTTTAAATCAAGCTTGGGTGTTTTTCTAAAAGATCTGTGCTAGTTTAAAGAGGAATTATACTGAGAAGTCCTCTGATCTTTTTTAGACAGGAGCTTAGACTAGATGATCACAATGGTCCCTTCTGGGTTTGTGACCTTTGAATCTATGACTGGTTGAAACATCAAACTCCTGCCTCACCCTCAGTTCTGTCTTGTTACAAAACATTCATCTTAATAAGAAATAAACTCTCTTATTTTGTTTATTTCTGTATTGCTACATAAAGAGCCAGATCTTCAGCTGTTATAAATCACGGATGCTGCAATTCAGAGGACCTATGCTGGTACACACCAGTTGGCAGTGTCAAAAGGTTCAGGTAATGATACCAATCTGGCTCTATAGTTGCTGTTAAAGCAAATATATTTGAGTGCATCCACTCTGTACAGATAGAGAGAGTGACAAAGAGAGAGGAGAGATGGGGAATGCAACTAGAACCAGCAAAGGAACCAATGTACAATTAGATTGATCCAATTGTTTCCAGTTGTACCCACTACACAGAAGCCCTTTGGGGAAGGAACTGTCTTTTTAAAGAGCATGTGCTTACTGCTGTCATATAAATAATGAACAGTAAGAAACAGAATTTCAAACACATGGTTTGGGGCAAAAGATACCTCCAAAAGTGCTGGGCTCCAAGGATATGAACAACAAGCCCAGAAGGGGTTAAAGGGAACAGTTCATTATGGGAGAAATCTTGGCCCTAATGGCAAAACTCCCACTGACTTCACATGGGCCAGGATTTCATCTTATACATTGAACAAAGAGAAGACTGTATCATCAGTAATTCCCCCTGCAACAGATAGATACACCCCCATCGTGTCCCTAAATCTCCTAATCTTCTCTGTTTTATAACAAAGGCATGAAAATTTCAGCCTACCTTGTGCCCTGTATGGAGCTCAAAAAGCATTAAAGGAATTAGAAATCCTCCTAAATTGAGCGAGTAGGAGCCCTTAATTAAGGGCAGTCTAATTACACTGGGGAATAGAGTGAAAAATAGTCCTCTGAACATGGTTACATGCGAAGAACCATCTCCACTCCCTCCCCTCCTTGGACGTGCCTGCTCCTGCAAAGACAATGTATCTTTGGCAAAGTCATTCCCTAAAATTAAAATAAACAAAGAGGAAAAAAAAACAATTTCTGATCTTAATATAACCAGACTATTTCAGTGCCTCAAACCAACAGTAAGCTTAGTTTGTCTAGTCACTGTATTAACAGCATTATCAATGGAAGATCACAATCTCTTTCAGATTGGGTAGGAAAGAAATTGACAAACTATCTCCCAGCCATATATTTCTCCAGTTGTTATTTGGAGAGATTTATAGAAATCACAACAAGTACATATTTGTTTTCTCTCCGCCAGTCCCCGCACCTTGATCTATCTTGTTATAAACTTTAACGATTTAACACAGTGTGATGCTTGCTGCTAAGCAAACAAGAAAGTGACAAGAGAGAAGGTCAAGTAGCCCTTTGCTCCTCCTGATACACAGGCTATTTCATGCATCTGAAGTCTTGGCTATAACGCAACTGGAGAAATTTCAAAATATATTAAAGTTAAGAAAACAGGGTGCTAGGAAACTGTAACCTTAATCAGTTGGGAAAGCAAAAAGAATCTGTTTCTCTCTCCCTTATTCTTGCCTCTCCCAGTTGAGTTGCACCTGTCTGAAACCTCAGAGCTTTTTAATGTTCTATCTTATTTCATCTACTCCTGTTTGGAATGTTATCGTTTCAGAATTGAAAGCAATTTTCTTCAACTGATAATTGAGAGTCACTATAGCATGTATGTGAATTGGCACATACATTCCATCCCAGAAGCCCCTCTGTCATTCTAGCAGGGGGACAATAAATATGACCATAAATGCCAACAGAAACAGAATGTGGTTTTTTTCCAAAGACTGATTGCAAAGCGAACAACTGTCCTCTATGAAGATAGCAATTATAGGTCCCTTTCAGATATTTTATGCAATTGTATGAGCAAATCAAGGCAACCCTTTGATTTTTTACTTGCATTACATTCTACAGTGTACGGTAAATAAATAAATAAAGGCCTTGATATTTTGTGTTTTGGCCACAGTAAATGCAGATCTGGGGTGGGGGGGAAATCTATACTGTTTTCTTTTATTGCTGCCATTTCAAATATCTAGTTGATCTGAATAGGAAAAGAATATAGTGGCTTGATTTATTATATCAAGCATTTCCAGGGTGAATAAATAAGCTTCATTGGTTATTTTATACATCTAGATATGGTATTTAATGGCTATTTAAGCAATGATCCAACTGCCAGCTACAGCAAGGAAATATGTCAGACCTCATAGCTGTGAATTATGCTGTCAGAATAGGCCTATATTCTGCTAATGTAAATAGGACTTTACTTCAAAAGCTGGGAATGAAGATACTGCGTGCTTCCATCACACTACCCAGACTGCTTTGCAGCCTGGCCCTAGCTCTTCCTCTAACCAAGAGGACTGAAGTATCCAAGTGTAGTAGACAATGAAAGGATAACAATTGTGTTGATAGACGTAGAGCAAGCAGGGAAAGAAAAATAGGAGTGCGAATTAGGAGAGGATCTGTTAGCTGAAATAAGACAGAGAGAGATGGACTTTTAACTGGACTATGGTTGGTGTCTCAGCAAAATCGATGTGCTGTTGCAAGGACCCTGTACATAGCATCACTTAGGTCCAGCTCCACAAAGGGACTTTGGCGTTGTGACGCGGAGCATGGCAATGCCAAACTGTTAGGAAATCACTGGGATAAGAAAGGAATCCACAAGCCTGAATTTGGCACCTTCTACAAAGAATGAGGAGAAAGAGGCACCTTGGAATGTGACCGACGAGAGCCACCTCCCCACCTAAGCTAACCAGTGGGAGATGCCCATGAGTGGGGTGTATTCTAAGCCACGACCTGCTCATGACATTTGGCACCTGAGTCAGTGCTACAGGGAGCTACCTCTCTCTGCCAGCAACCCACAGCCAGGAACCCTTCTCCTGGGGACAGGCAGTGGTGGCACCTAAGCTGATTCTTGCAAGAATCGCATAGGCCCCTTCCTAACGCCACACAAAATGGCTGGAGGGGGAAAAGGCAGCTGCTGTTATAAGCTTTAGCCTAGTGATTAAATCAATCACCTGGGTTATGAGACCCCAGTTCAGCTTCAGCTCTGCTTTACAAGAAGAAAGGATTTGATCAGAGGTTTTGCAGAGCCAGCTGACAAGGTGCCACCCCCTGATTTCCAGAAGCTAGAGGCTGTGTTCCACAAGTTATACACCGGAGTGACTCCGTTATGGTAGCATGGTGACAACAGCATAAGATTAGTGCAACAGAGTGGGGAAGCTAGTCCTAGAAATGCCCATAAGAATGTAAACTTTGACTTACTTTGGAGTCAGTTTCTACCCTTTTTCCTTGCAAAAGCCTTGAAAAGGCTAGCAGATTTAGAGTGGTCACTGGGGTTGCCAGGGACAAGCTGCTTGGCTCCATCACCGCATACCAAGGTTAATTGGATCCACAAGATCCTCTTTCCTGCACAGACACACTTTGTGTAAGATGAGTCCTCTAAGCATGGGGTGCAAGTCAAAGAATCATCATACTCCCTTGTGCTTGGCCTGGCCCTCTCAGAGGGGACAGCAGCTAGTTAGCTTTGAGGGAGGGAACAACTTTATTTTGCAGGCCCATCCAAAACTGCAAAAGCCATTGCTACTCTGACATTATGGGCCATTAGGTGAATGCAGTGCATGTGCCTGTACAGCTGTATCAGTATCCTCTGTGCTTTCTCCTGGGCAAATAGCATAATGGAATTGGACACAACCGTCATTCTTCACAATGACCCATTCTGTTTTCAAATGTGTATGCCCGGTTCTATGAAGGCAGGTTTTTGTACCTGTCTGAATTGTTCATCTACAAGTGCAACGAACGTGTAACCCACTGGTGAGCGTACAGTGTGTGTGTAACACAGGATGTCATCCTTACCGCGGGAAGCACGTTTCAGATAGTTTTTGTCTCCTGCTGCTTTCTTGCTTACACCAAGACATAATAGCAGGGTTATATCACTGGCCTCTGGATCAGAACACTGATAACGAGTGCACAGTGCGGAAAGATATTAAAGAAGCCACAGAATCTAATAAAAGAGTAATCACTCACAACTTCAATTCCCCATCTATTAACTGGTCAAATGTCACAACGGGATGTGATTTAGAAAAGCAATTTCTCAGCATCATGAACAGTTATTTCTTGGAACATCTAGTTCTGCAGCGCGCAAGAGGAAAGAGTGTCCTATCAGGAGTTGATTCAAGAAGTAACCACTGTGTAATGATGATCACTATATAATTAGCTTGTGGGAGGGATCATACCCTTGTCACACAGCTGTCGAAAGGGGTGATTGTAAAGGCTGTCTTGACGTCCTGGCAAAGTCTAATTGGGACAATTATTAACCTTTGCAGTAAAGCAAATCCCTGCACAGCACCAGTCTGAGAATATGTCACTGTCCTTTCCATGGTCTCTTGGACGGTCTGCATATAACTTTTGGTTACTTCTCGTCTGCAGCTATTATCATGCTCCCTTCCCCTGACTCTGTTGTGAGATTTACTGCTTCTCTATGTCTTCGGCCAATAGAGAAAGAAAATACTTGCTCCGTAGCGTTCAATTAGCAGTGAATCTTTGCCAAGTGCTGACCAGATCAGCACTTCACTTGAAATGTCTCTTCCAAGTCCACATACAAAATGCCTGCTTAGTCTGAGGATGACTTCTGCTTGGATCAATATGCAAAGTTGAGTGCGCTCCATCTGGGTGGAGTGCTTACTGCTCATTGACCTGTGCCTCACAAAAGAGATGCTTGTAACTGATAGAAATATAGACTGTCAGTGTCTCTGGGCCTCTTAATATAATGCCACACAATGGAGTTGATTTCCCCATCCTGGAAGTTAAGCCCTTTCATGTTCCCTTCAGAGTGTTTGGATGAGGGTTGATGAACTCATTTTGGATCATCTCAATTTCACCTGACTATCTTGGCCCCTGCTCTGCATTTCTTATTCGCTTTGTGTTGTACTTACTCACTCCAGCATTCTCAGGGACTTCAGGGGCAGTCTCTGTGGACCATACACTACTCAATGAATGAACTTCATCCTTGGGCAGAAAGTCAGCGCAAAACCTATGCCGCTTAAGCCATGAGGATCACACAGTAGTGAATTTCACCCAGTGTGAGTAAGGCTTGCAGAATTGAAGCCCTCTGGGTTCAGATGTTTAACTTAGACACTCAGGTTCTTGAGTTCCCAATCTGCATTGGAGAGAATGTGAACCAAAAAGGAGATTGCAGATAAAGACTAAGGAAGGAAGAAATTAATAAATGCATCATAGAGCAGAAAGGGTGAAAAAGAGAGAGAAACTGAGGTGTAGGGGGAAGGAGCAGAGAGGGGGTTAAAGAGAAATTCTTAGGAAGATATTACTGCTCAGTTGGGGCAGCCCAGCTTTGGGACATTTCTTGTATCTCATCTAATCAATGGTCTACCATTCCAGGGACCCTGAGCTTGTATGTTGTTCCTCCGTCTCTCCAGTTCTCTGCCTTCTCTACTGAGGGCTGAAATGCTTTGGTCTAAATTTAGGTGTATCTGGATGAAAATTAATTGTTTGTGTTATACAGGAGGTCAGACTAAATGATCTAATGGTCCTCCCCTGGCTTAAACTCTACAATACAGCACATGAGTAAACCACTGCTTATTACACTCATCATAATCATCTCACAGTTACCTGGTCCTTTCCCGTCTGTCTGATTTATACTCCTCTAATACTATAAAAATGTTCCAGAAATGTTGTTTCTGGTTTTCATTCACATTTCTTTTTCCCCAGAATTTTCAAGCCTGTCATCAGGGCTATCTTGGTTGTAAGACACATGGCAGATTTCTGCTCAGTATTTGTTGTCATTCAGCCAAAATTCATCAGAATTGACACTCCTAAATCCAGCAAAAAACCCTGGATCCATTACCTGTGGTACCAGTAGACCCTTCCATTACTGCAGGGTTTAAGGCAAGACTTAGGGAGATCCTGTGTGGTGACAGTAGGCAGCAAAGTCTGTGGTTAGCCTGGGAACTAGACAGAACCAGTGGGGAGGGTCATTACCAACTTCACTTTTGCCTCCATATACCCTGTTGATCCATGGTCAAATCAACAGGAGTTGAGGGCACTTAGGACGATATCTTGGAAGATTTCAGTGGAAGCTAACTCAATACCTCAGAGGATCTAGGCCTCAGCCCCTCCCCGGAGGAGGCCCGATACCTGGCTGCCAGCACAGCAGTTGCTGCCTCCCTCAAAACCATTTAGGTCCTGAAATGGCTCCTCTGATTAAATAGCTAGGTCTTGATAGTAACACAATCTCAGTTTGCGCATTGGCCTGCTAAACCCAGGGTAGTGAGTTCAATCCTTGAGCGGGCTGTTTAGGGAGCTGGGTTAAAATCTGTCTGGGGATTGGTCCTGCTTTGAGCAAGGGGTTGGACTAGATACCTACTGAGGTCCTTTCCAAGCCTGTGATTCTATATTGTTCTCATAAGAACCATTTTGTCTTGGGCAACCTGCCAGCCACCTTCAGTCAAGATGGGCAGAAAATCTGACTTAGCACTGTGCCATCCTTGCTGCTTTGGTAGAACGCTGCTGGATTCATTCATTTCCACTTTGAGAGCGCCCCCTTTTGGGTGAAGAATTCGGCCATCCAATGAAATTGGCTGGCCCACATTTGGGCAGGGCACTTGGAGATTAAATGCCAAGGAAACAGAAAAGGCTTGAAAGCATGAGCAGCAAAGGGAGATGAAATTTCCTCAGCTGTTGTAACAAATATCCTAGTGAAGGTCTTTTGCTACTGTGTCAGTGCAAAGACAGCCACACAATGAGATGCTCCGTGCATCTGATCCACTATGGGTGGCTGGGATTGTATCTATAATAAGACATCTCTACTCCAGGTATATTGCCAGTTAATTACCACCAACCTAAAAGATGTGTTCAGGGAAGTCAGAGTTATTCATGGAATCGTATCTGATTAACTAGAGTTACGTGTGATGAGCCAGCAAGTTACATTTTCCACCTGGGAAAAAGGGTAAGCCTGGAGATAAGTGACAGATGAGTACATCAGAGATGGAGAAGAGGATGATGTAATTCCTAGTGCAGCATGTCTCCCTTAGAGATGGACTGAAGCACGGAGGATGTTCACACCTAATCAGAGCTTCCTAAGAAATTGGCAGTGCTCGGATGTGAGGTGTTGGTTCTGACCCATTTCTGGTTGTAGTAGGAAGTAACAGTGGGAAATCTATTAGACAGTTTTAGAAAGAACCTGGTCGAATTACATATGGAAGCTGGTGGAAGATATTTGCAGCCATTGAGGGGTTCACTCCCGATGCAGGATGATCCTTCACTAGGTTGGTCGGTCAAGACAAATGCACATTCCTGCATCTCTCCAAGCTAGGCTGGCTTCCCCAGATTATTCTTGAGGTTATAATGGTAGGGATGAGGAAAGTTGTTCAGAAAACTAAAGTCCTGAAGAACAGCTCTGCGTAGCTCAAAAGCTTATCTCTTTCACCAAAAGAAGTTGGTCCAATAAGAAAAAAAAGATATTACTTCGCCTACCTTGTCTCCCAGGAACCCAAAAGCCCTTTTCCTTCCTGACTTTGAACCAATGCCAATTTCTTGTGATCCATATCATTCTAGAGACCCCACTGGCAGGCGAGCTGCCCGATGCAGCAATGCTCAGGTGATGGCCCCAGTTTGCATGGACACATGTGCATGGTGTCTGATGTGCATGGATACATGATGAAGCTGAACCCATGGATGTAGTAAAAAGAAATGCAGCCTTGATCAACCAGCATTTCAAGGCCTCTTTCCCAGGGCATCCCAGTGCACATAGACAGTCCGGGTCAGCACACTGAATGAACATACTCACAGCCAACATCTGACCTTACCTACTAAGTTTATGGCCCATTTGTTAGCAAAAAACCTTGACAACAAACTGATGACAGAGACTGACAGCAACAAGCAGCTGGGATCCAACAGTGCAGCAGGAGGCTGAAGGACTTAGAGGTCCTTCCCCTCACCCCTCAAATACATCTGGGGTCCCAATTTTCCTCTCACTTTTACTGGTGTATAACAGAAAAAATTCCATCAGAATCAGTGGACTTGCACCAGGATAAAATTGGTGCAAGCAAGCAGGCCCTTTCAACTTGAAACAAGTGGAGTAAGTGTGAGATGTTTTCTGAAGAACTGTGCCACGAACCTTCCCTCGGATTCTTAAATTGACCCTCTATCTGTGGGACGACCCCAGCTTAGACAAACATCAGAGTTTGAACTCAGGACCTACAATGATAAAAACAGGAGACTCTGCCACGGGAACTCCAGGAGATTTGTAAATAGGAGACTATAAAACTCTTATGTGCACCAGCCACTGGAAGCAGACAAAATCCACACTCTGCTAGTGGTAGGGGCGGAGCGGACAGGCATCAGTTATATTTGGTGTGCAGGCAGCAATTTTTAGCAATCCAAAATGCCAAGGCTAAACAGAGTCATGTTTTGTAGGTATGTTGCACACATCCATGATTTCTTTTTATGCAAGAGGGAGTCTCAGAGCGTCTCTTTCTCCATACACTTTGTTATTTTGTTATTAACTCACTGTACTTTCTTTCCATTTGAAGTCAGATACTAAAATCAATTTTGTATCTCTGCCTCTTCCAACTTCCACCTACATTGTTCTAGGGCTGATCTGCTAACCCCGAGGGGTTTTGCTGGGAGAACCTCATTTAAAAATCATTTATATCCCCATTTCATTCAGCTACAAAGCTCACCCACCTGAACAACTGGGGTTAACATACATTGCTACCATATTGAGAGAGTCCATTCCAGACCAACTCCTTGAGTCATCGTTTACCACGTAAGCTGTCTGTCATGCTGTAAGAAAAGCCACTCTGTGGATCCTTATTTGCCAGTTAACCAATTATTTTTCTCCCCCTTTGTTGCAAGTAATAATCAACTGCTAAAAGCTAAGCAACTGCTTTTGTCCGAACACACTGCAGTTGTAAGATCCTAGGTGCTGGTTCTGATTCCATCGCAATAGTGGTTATACCGAGAAAAGCCAAAATAAAGAAACTGAGCATAATAGCAGAAAGGGGTTTGATATGATATTCAAAGCCCATGATTTGTTCCCTTCCAAATTTCAGTATTAATATTCCTGGATAATGCACATCCAGATATCTAGCTTTTTAAAATTCGGTTCTTCTTCCTAATTCACGAACAGTTAGCACTTGCATTAATCATCTACAGTTGCACTCATTAAATATTAACCAGACCTATCTGGCAGAGGAAGGGAGGTTTGGGTACAGCTCATTAGATAGACATCCAGTTCTTGACCCTGCCAGAGGACTCCAGTGTGACCATCAGCAAGTCAGCTGGGGACAGATTCTCCAAGTACTCAGCATCCACAGCTACAGCCAGATTTTCAGAAGAGCTAAGTACTTAACATACTGAACCCCTTCGGAAATTTGGCCCTGAGGGACCAACACAAATGCCTGCTGATTTCAATGGTGCAGGAGTGGGCCAATAAACACTGTCTCTCAAGTCCACATAAGGAAAAGAAGGATAACAGCTTGCTTTCACCTTGCCAAAGTGTTGGGAGAGAACAAATCCATCTATATTAGGGAGATGTTCACGTACTAAGTTGATGAGAAAATGAAAATGAAAGAGAGTCCCATTCAATTACATCACATGAAGGCCGACAACTAAAAAGTGACCAATTTTATAAGTGCTTGTCTATAGATATTAGAAGTCTAAACACTAAGATAGGTGAACTCGAGTGCCTGGTATTAAATGAGAATATCGATGTAATAGACAACACAGAAACTTAGCGGAATGAGGATAATCAGTGAGACACAGTAATACCAGGGTGCAAAATATAGAGGAATGACAGAATAGGTTGTGCTGGTGAGGAAGTGGCACTATATGGGAAAGAAAGCATAGAGTCGAATACACTTAAAATCTTAAATGGAGCAAACTGTACCATGGGATCTCTATGGATAGAAAATCTATGCTGGAACAATCAGAATATAGCTGTAGGGTTATACTACCAACCACCCGACCAGGATGGCGATGGTGATTGTGAAATGCTCAGGGAGATTAAAGAGGCTTTATAAATAGAAAACTGAATAATAATGGGGGGTTTCAACTATCCCCATATTGCCTGGGTATAAGTCACCTCAGGACAGGATGCAGAGAGAAAGTTTCTAGATGCCATTAATAACTGCTTCATGGAGCAGCCAGTCCTGGAATCCACAAGGGGAGAGGCAATTCTTGATTTAGTCCTACATGGGACAGAGTATCTGCTCCAAGAGGTGACTATAGCGGGACCACTCAGTAATAGCAGCCGTTATATAATTAAATTTAACATCTTTGTGTGTGGGTGGGGGCAGAGAAATATCAAAGAAGCCCGCCACAGTAACATTTAACTTCCACAAAAAGGAGGAAACTGTTTAAGCAGAAATTAAAAGGAGCAGTCACCAGAGTAAAATGTCTCCAAGCTGTATGAAAATTCTTTAAAAACACCATAAAAGATGCTCAAATTAAATGTGTTCCCCAAATTAAAACAAAAATAGTAAGAGGAGCAAAAAAAAACAAAAAAAAAAACCCAACAGTGCCACCAGGGCTAAACAACAGAGTAAAAGAGGTGGTTAGAGGCAAAAAGACATCCTTCAAATCTGGAAGTTAAATCCTACCAAGAAAAATAGAAAGGAGCAGAAACTTTGGCAAGTCGAGTCTAATAGTATACGTAGCCAAAAAATAATTTGAAGAGCAATTAGCAAATGACTCAAAAGCAAACAGCTTCTGAACATCTGCTGATCCCACGTATCGAAAAAAAAAAGCAAGCTCACCTAAGTCTGCTTCAGCAACCAAGCCCAGGATTCTCACGTTTAAAGAGGCTAAGGCTACAGTTCAGAAAGCCACCAGAGAATGTGCCCAGAAGTATTGGTAAGACCTGTGCAAAAAGATTTAGATCTGCTTTGAAAGAGGGGACCTACGTGGTACCTATAGTGGAATTAAAGAGGCAATGTGTCCACTTTGTAAAAAGACCGCAAACCTGAAAGTGAAATATGGTATTATATTGACTGACAGACAAGAACTATTTGACTGAGGGACTGAGCATTACAAAGACCTCTGCTCAAAGGATGCCATTATCTGTGATACTGCCTCAGCTGCCATTCCCCAGCTTCCAACAATGCAGGAGCTAGACCAAACAGCAACTCTTGAAGATGTAGAGAAGGCTATCAAAGAGACTGTGCCTGGCAAAGCAGCAGGCAATGATCTGTTACCTATGGAGTTCCTAAGGGCAAGGAGACAAAGCTTATGAGGGACATGTACAGTAACTCCTCACTTAAAGTCATTCCAGCTAACATTGTTTCGTTATTAGGTTGCTGATCTGTTAGAGAACATACTTGTTTAAATTAGTGCAATGTTCCGTTATAAGGTTGTTTGGCTCACCCCGCTCTGCCGGCCTGGGGCTTCTGCCGGGGAGCGGGGTAGGGGCACCGTGCACTTGCCGCCTTCCAGCTGTGGAGTGAACAAGCCCCCGACCCCACTCCCTGGCAGGAGTGCCGGTCGGGTGGAGTGGGGCAAGCCCCTGTGCCCTAACACTGCTACACCCCTGCCACTAGCAAGCTTCACAATCATCATTGGTGAGTAAAATATTAAATTGTTTGTTTAAAATTATTTAAAACTTATACTGTATATGTATTTAATATCTTTTGTCTGGCAAAAAAAAAAATTCCCTGGGATCTAACCCCTCATAGTTCCATTAATTCTTATGGGTAAATTGGATTAGCTTAATATCGTTTTGCTTTAAGTACCATTTGTCAGGAACAGAACTACAAAGTTAAGTGAGTAGTTACTGTATACACTTCTCTGTACCTGTTGGGAAAAAAATCCATATATCTCAGGATCTGAAAGATGCAAAGATAAATTGCTCAATATAAAAACAAAGGAGACACAGCAGACTGCAACAACTATCGAAGGATACATCTGCTCAGAGAGGTCGGCAAGGTGCTTGGAAGGTTCCTGCTGAAAGGACTCCAAGTCCTTGCTGAGAGTCTACTGGGAGAGCCAGTGTGAGTTCAGAGCTGGACGCCTGACGACTGACCTGTCCTTCATATTGTGCTTGTTGCAAGAAAAAAGCCATGAACAATAGGCACCTCTCTGTGTAGCATTCGTTGACTTACAAAAGGCCTTTGACACAGTTATCAAGAATGGCATCTATAAGATCCTGTTGAAAATTGGCTGTCCACAAAAGGTGCTATCCCTATTCAAGGAGTTTCATGCGGGAATGAAGGCAACCATCCAGCATGAAAATGAAACATCATCTGAGTTTAGTATTGATACTGGCATGAAGCAAGGCTACATCTTAGCATCCACTGGCTTTGGCATCTTCTTTTCTGTTCTTATTAACTATACCTTTGGAAATGATCAATCTAGCATACTAACTGAATCAAGGATGGATGGCTGCTTGTTTAACATCAGACAATTCCAGAGCAGAAAGCATGTCCCCAAGGTCACTATTTGGGATCTGCTTTTCACAACACTGCGTTCATCTCTAATTCATCTGATGATCTGCAGGTCATGATGAATACGTGTTCTGATGCATGCACCAAGTTTGGCCTGGTAATCAGTATCAAGAAAACAGTTATGTCACAAGGTACCAACATTTCACCCAAAATCTATGTCAATAATGAAGCTCTGGACAAATAGTATCACTTCTACTATCTCGGTTCAATTCTTACCAGCTCACTTAACCTTGTTAGGGAACTTGATGCTAGAACTGGCAAAACTTCTGTTACCTTTGGCAAATTTACCTCACATGTTTGAAATAACAAGTTGCTAACCCTGAACACAAAGGTGTCTGTTTGTCAGGCTTGTGTCCTTAGTACCCTCCTTCAAGGTTGCGAAAGCTGGGTTACGTACTCCAAGCAGGAGCGGAGATTGAAGATTTTCCACCTCCACTGTCTTAGAAAAATTCTTGGAGTTACCTGGGGCCAACAGATCACCAATAACGAGATCCTTGAGAGAGCCAGCCTGCAGACTATGCTGGACCTTTGCAGGCTTTGCTCACTGGGACACACGGAGCGTATGACTCAAGATCGTCTGTGGAAGGCTGTGCTCTATGGCAAACTTAAGAACTGCCCATGATGCAGAGGAAGGCCATAGCTCCCATACAGTGATAAGCTCAAGCATGGGCTCAAGAAATTCAGTATCCCACTGACAACTGGGAAAATCCTGCACATTCTCACTCAGTTTGGAGAAGGTGGCTTAAGACGGGTTCAGTCACCATGGAGAGTCACCAGAGAGCCCAAGCTGAGCCTGCAGGTGAGCCAGGAAGCAGAATGTTGCCACTGTGGGAAGGTTTGCTGCTCACATTTCCGGCTCTTCCCCCATACCATTGCTAAGCACCACCGCATTAGTCCGTGAATTCATTGCCACAAGATGTTGTTGAGGCCTAGAGCTCAGCAGGATTCAGGATTTGGCCCCTGAGGAGAGGATGAGAAAAAGAATAAATCATACATGACAGATATTAGTCATATTGCTTATTGCGCTGCTCAGATCCTATGATGAATAGGACAATGCAAAATCTCTATAGCATAGAAGAGAGGACAGGACATTTATTTAGATAATGAAAATGTCCAGAATCATCATAGAAAGGGTTTAAAATATATTAAACAAGATTTCTAGACATGATATAAACTCTCAGGCTTCGGGTCTCAAGACAACCGCTAACTCTTGGGCGTCAGGAGGAAAGTTCCTTAGAGGAAAATTCTCTCTTAACTTCCAACTGCAGACTTTCTTCCACCTTCCTCAAAAACATCTGGTAACGACCACTACAGGAGACCAGAAGATACCACTGGTCTGATTAAGTATAGCAATTCCTATATTCCTGCAATTCACCTCCACAAACTTGAGGCATGGAAGAGAGCAAGTGTTTCTTCAAGAACAAATTCTAGACTAGTGCTATACTACAAGCTAGGGACGTGATTCCCCTGCTCCTGTACACATACTTGTGATAGCTCTCATAGAGCTAGTGTGAGTATAAAGAGCAGAATTTTTGCGGTAGCTCTGATAGTGGCAGCAGAGGCATGGTGGAGGCGTGCTTTGTATAGACCTTCCTGAAATCACTGGGTATGTACTCGGCACAGCTCAGTTTCCAGTACTGCTACCCACGCTATGTTACCGCAGCAATGTTGCTATATATATTCATGCTAGTTTGTTGAAAGCTTGTGCTTGTATGTATACATGAGCAGGGAACTCACATCCCTTGCCACAGGTGCCAACTCCGTGGATACTCCGTGGAAAAATTAGGGGGTGCTCTGTACCCACCGGCAGCCAAGCTCCCATGCCCCACCTCCTCCTCTGTGTGTGCCACGTCCCCGCTCCTCTGCCTGCTTCCCAGCGCTTCTTGCCTTGTTGCAGCCAAACAGCTTTTTGGCGAGTGCTTGGAGGGAAGGGGAGAAGCGGGAACTTGGTGCGCTCAGGGGAGGAGACGGGGCTGGGGTAGGGATTTAGGAAAGGAGTTGGAATAGGAGCATGGAGGGGGCGGAGACTTTGGGGCAAGGGTTGGAATGGAAGCAGGGGAGGGGCGGAGTCGGGGCTGGGCCGGAGGTAGAGGGGGGTCGAGCACCCATTGGCGGGAGCAGAAGTTGGCGCCTATTCCCCTAGGTTGCAGTGTAGACAAAGCCCTAGTTACCATCCCCTAGCTATTTTTTTTAACAAGGATGTTTAAGCTTCATCCTTCACCCCCTGCTGAGATATTGATAAATGTATGTATTAATTTAGTATTTCAGTTGTGTAATTTTTTGTAGTTAATTACATAGCAACTTAATTTATCTTATGTCAATTTGTTTTTCTCCTCAATAAATGATCTGCCAACAATCCGTTATTTTTAATTAGCTTGCAGCAAATGTCTCCAGGAATGTAAATCAAATGCTTATTTAAGCCATTAATTGAAAAAAAAAAGAGAGAGAATTGGAATTCGTACTGTGTTCTTCTTAGCTTTTTTCTTTCTTTTTCTGTAAGGATTATGAAAAACCAATGCCTGCAGCAAGAAATTGACAGCATAGCTTGATAATCAGAGGGAAACAGAAATCCACAAAAAAAGAAAACACAGTTTTCTAGCAAGGCAGCTAATAAATGCCAACTGCAGAAAAATGAATATTGCTGGTGAAAGTTTCTACTCTTGATAAGAAAAACAGTTCATGGTTTATGTCATAAGAACGTAAGAATGGCCACACTGAATCAGACCAAAGGTCCATCTAGCCCAATATCCTGCCTTCCTATAGTGACTAATGCCAGATGCCCCAGAGGGAATGAACAGAATAGGTAATCCCCTGTTGCCCACTCCCAGCCACTGGCAAACAGAGGTTAGGGACACCATCCCTGCCCATCCTGGCTAATAGCCATTGATGGACCTGTCCTCCATGAACTTATCTCGTTCTTTTTTGAACCCTTTTATAGTCTTGGCCTTCGCAACATCCTCTGGCAAAGAGTTACACATCATGCATCTGCTGAAGTGGGCTTTAGCCCACGAAAGTTTATGCTCAGATAAATTTGTTAGTACTCCTGTTCTTTTTGTGGATACAGACTAACACGGCTGCCTCTCTGAAACAGGTTGACAGTGCGCTGTGTGAAGAAATACTTCCTTTTGTTTGTTTTAAACCTGCTGCCCATTCTTTTCATTTGGTGACTGTAGTTCTTGTGTCATGAGAAGGAATAAATAACACTTCCCTATTTACTTTCTTCACACCAGTCATGATTTTAGAGACCTCAATCATATCACCTCTTAGTCATCTCTTTTCCAAGCTGAAAAGTCCCAGTCCTATTAATCTCTTCTCATATGGAAGCTGTTCCATACTCCTAATCATTTTTGTTGTCCTTTTCTGTACCTTTTCCAGTACCTCTATTCTTGTCCCCATAAATTTCCCCTTATTTTCTGAAACACATATCTGTTTCTCCATCTATCCATTCACCCAGATTTTTAGTATTCTAATATTCCTAGATGTCAGTCTATACTTTTAGACTCCCGTATACTGGCCTCTCTCTCATATACTAGTTGGGCTAGCTAGCTACAACATGTCTCAGAGTCAAAGCGCCCCTAAGCAAAGGGCCCATCAGGCTGATGCTGCTAAGGAACATCAGTTTCAGAGCCAATAGTACAGAAGGGAGTGATGTGGCCAGCATCACATCCAAACACCTTTGATTGCCCTCACCCTCTTGGTTAGGTTACCCACTTTACAGCTGGAGGTGACTTTTTAGTGCAAAATTGAGCTAGATTCAAAGCTACAGCCTTAACCAGCTCAACCACTTAACCACTCAGCTACCACACTGGCTGGCCTGCTTGGATACAATTTGCAGAAATGCTTAAGTGACTTGGAGGCACCATCTCATTTTTAAAAGTGATGTAGGCACTTAGCAGCCCACTTTTCATTGGAAGTCCAGGGGATTTAAGCTCCTAACTGATATTTGAAAATGGAACTGATGCTCCCAAGTCACGTAGACACTTTTGAAAATGTATTCGTAATCTACTGTTTTCTAAGGCTCCTATCACTTCGGTGTCTAAGTGATCTCTAAGGTTCAGTCTCTTTCATTTCTATAGCAAGCAACACTGTCCCCACAGCTGTTGTTTATCCCACAGCTAGGCAGAAATATCAAATCCAGAGCAAAATTATTCAGTAGGATTTTTTTCCCCTCCTCACTGATTATTACAATATGTTTTTTCCAGGCCTTAGATCTAACCTTCAGCTAATCTATTTATGGTCAAATTTCAGTCAGAAAAAGGTGGTGGTGTTTTTTTTAAAAAAAATCATTTACAATCCATTCTATTTGAACTAAAACATCAATGGCCCATCTGGTTCATGAACAATCTTCACTGCCTTATAATAATAAGATGCCTTTCACTCTGGTGTGCTTGGGATATGTGAATACGTGGCTGTGATGAGAGTAAACCAGGGGAAATCACTGGTCATTTCAATTCTTCGGAAGATAGTTTGCATAACGGTTCCCCAAAGGGACATTTGCGCCCCTAAGTGTCCCTTTATGCTGGATGGCAAAGGACACACCCAATACTTTGTTGTCAGAGTGCTTAACCAATTAGTTTGTTTTCTGGTAGTCTATGAAAGCTAGTGACACACTGGTCATGCATATCATTAGGTGATAGATGTACAGATATGTATATAAGAGTTATGTACATGTGTTAGAAATATGTTCTTAAAATATATTTTGGAGGCAGGGGATAAACAAGCCTGCCCAAGACAAAGGAATGCAAATTGAGTTACCTGCATGGGTCAAACTAACAGATGAGAAAACAGCATGGCTTGATTGTACACAAAGGTCAATGAGAGTACATTTGCATTTAAGGTAAACACAGTGATTAAGCCAATCGACAAAGCAAAGTGATGAGAAGATGAAGATGGGGCCTGGCACCTGCACCCCAAAGAACAAGCAGCTGGGGAGAGAAACTGTCTGGGTTTGCTTTTCAAAAAATATATTTTAAAAGTTTGCTGGACTATAAGAGGGACTGGTTGTTACCCATCCCTCAGAGGCCAAAGGGGTCAGCACCCATTGATTCTGTGAATGGTGGAGCCTTGTGCCTGGGGGGATGGAGATGCTAGTAGCTTGTTGCAAGTGAGAGGGCTATTGAGGCAAGGATTGTAGCTTGCTAAAGTTCAGTTTCAGTTACTAGAAAGTGTATTTTGCTTGGTTTGTAACCAGACCTGTCTATTTTCTCTTGCTTAGTATCACTTAAATCTCTGTTCTTCATTAACAAACTCATGCTTAGTTTTCCTATAAACCACATCAGCGCTGTGTATTAAGGTAACAGCTGGGCTAGCAGACTGGTGCATGCACTGTCCTCTGGAAACAATGGTCTTAATAATTTCTGTGAGTGTCCCATGAGGGGGACAGGATATTGCAGAGACATGTCTCTGGGGAAACTCAGGAAATGGGATTCACTGAATGTTACCTGCAAGGCTAGCTTCAGGCTGGTAGAGGCTGGAGGAGTTTGCTGGCAAAGGGGACAGACTGGAGCTGCAGGGAGCTGACACACAGTATAATCTCCAGCAAAGCTCTCTCTTGCTGAGGAGGAGGGGAAACACAGCAACATAAAGGTCTGGGTGCCCCAAGGGAATGTCACAGCATTATCTTCAGCATTGTCTCCTTATGCCATGCTTCACTTCATAGCACTAATCTACCTGGGCTGTCCTTGATGGGTGACCATTCTGGAGTGAAATGTTCAATTAATGGCGGTTTTTGAATGAGATCATTGTTTTTGAAACAATACAGCTGGCAGCATTCAAATGAAGGTTTCTTATCACTAGCACTACATCAACCAAAGCCTTTTTCAGTGCTGTCAGAAAGCTGGAAGACCTGGAATAAAGTTGCCTGGATTTTATTCATGAAATTTCACACACACACACATGATTTTTTTCCCCACACTGGTACTTGTGGTTTAGTAAATTCTCCTTCTTTGATGTGCATTCTGATGACATATGCACCGAGTACTGCTCTGCATCACTTGACTATCAAGACAGCAGCTGCCTATCCGACTGCTAATGGCTACCAGGTGCCTCCCTGAGTCACCCCAATTAGCAACTTACTCACTTATGTAGCTCCATCCGAGTCAGTGGGCTAAGGGGTGAGATGGTGGTGGAATCTCCTTCCTTAGAGGTTTTTAAAGTCAGGCTTGACGAAGCCCTGGCTGGGATGATTTAGTTGGGGATTGGTCCTGCTTTGAGCAGGGGGTTGGACTAGATACCTCCTGAGGTCCGTTCCAACCCTGACATTCTATGATTCTATGGACACTGCACAATCTAAGGCACAGGACCAGATTTTTAATGGTATTTAAGGTGCTTATCTGAATCTTTAGTTGCTAACTGATTTTAAGTGTATCTAGACCGCAATGACAACCCTTGGTGCCAAGTCTCAAAGGCCTGATCAGGTGACTGAGGCTCATAGGGCTTGGGCTGCTGGGCTAAAAACAGTAATGTAGATATTCCCAGAGCTCTGGGACCCTTACACCTCGCAGTGAAACAGCCCCGCAGCCTGAGTCAGTTGGCACAAGCCAGCCATGGGTGTCCAGTTGCTGTGTAGACATAACCTTAGACTGCTAAGTCCAGGGTTACCACCTTTGGTTGGATGAATTTCTGGAGATTTCATTGCATAACATTATCTTTATTTAAAGATTAATCTTTAATTCCTGGAGACTTCTGGCCAATCCTGGTGGGTTGGCATCCCTAGCCAAGTCCCATTTTCAGAAGTAACATAGGCCCAGATTTTTAAAGACACTTCTGCATTGCAGCTCTCAACATTACAATGCCTAACTGATTTAGGAGCCCAAGTCTCCGTGTGGAAATGTTTTTAGGCAGTCAGGGACCTAAACCCCATTGGCAATCACTTATGAAAATGGCACTTACTGAGACGAGCAAGGCCTAAATATCTTTAAAAAACTGATCCTAGCTGATTTGGGTTGGGATTGGCATAGGGACTGAACAGAGACAGGCATCTTACTCCTATGGACTTTCAGAGGGAATAGGGTGCCTGTCTCCAGGCCTGGATTAACCATTAGGCTAATAAGGCTATAGCCTTAGGCTCTACTGGTCAGGCAGGGGGTGCAGCTGGGACTGGGCCACAGGGAACATGGAGTGAGCTTGCTCACGCAGCCCTGCCGGAGCGCTCCCCCCAGCAGGAAAGGCAAAGCAGCCCCCTGTGGCTTGGAAGGAGCTCAGCCGGGCCAGCTGCCTGAGGTTTCCACTCCCTCCCATCTGCTTCTCCCCATGCTGCAGGAACACACTGCCAGGGATCTGGTTAACACTGGTGACCAGACACTAAAAATCCAGTTACCATGGGAATCCATGCCAACCGTGGGCATAGTTTGAGCAGGCACTGTGTCCTTCCCCACCAATTTCTCCAGAGCTCTGCTTAGCTGTCAGGGAGTGCTCGTCACCTAGTGCCCATCACTGCCATTTTCTGTGTGTGCTGTGTCCCGTTCCGGACAACTGGTGAGTGCCTGGGCGGGGGGGGGAACAGGGCAAGGGGGTGGCAGGGGGAAGGGGCAATACCAGAGCGGTAGGGAGGGAAGCTTGCACAGAACCTGCATACATTATATGCAGATTCAGCCAGAACTCTTGCCCCTCCAGTGTATAAGGAACAAATTCCCACACATTTGTAGGAAAAACAAAAACAAATCATCCCATTCTGGATACTAGTCCTTTAACTTTTACAGAACCTTCCGTCAAGGGGCTTCAGATGTACGATGCACCGTGTTCAATACTGTAGTGAACTGTGCTAAAAATCAAAGACGTCCAATTTTATAATGTCTTTTTCTGTACTGGGATGTAGAGACAACTCAGTTCTTTCCTTATGCTCCACCTCCTTCCACAGACCAACGCATCTCTGTACTTTTTAGGGGTTGCAAAAGCACTGGAGGAAGCTCAACACACAATGTTGTAGGTTTCTCCCTCCCCTCTCCCTCAAGGACTTTAAATCCACTTCTTAGCAGGCTATGATAGAAAGACTGGCGGAATAGGCTAAAAGCAGGTCCTATCCATTTGCTGGTTCTCCAGCAGTTCAATCCATCATAAAAGTACCTCACATTTGAATTCTTTTGAGTTTCAGTCCAAAAACTTAAAGCTAAATAAACCTGAAGTTAAAATAAACCTCATTTTTCTGCTCCAACTCAAACTAACTTCTTTCCCAAGTGGAAAATGTTGGGAAGTGATTCGAGAAGGGAATGAGAACATAGGCCAATTCCTGCTGACAGTCAGAACTGGCTTTAGGCCAATTTCCCCAATTCCCCCAAATCAGGCCCCAGGCCTAAGAGGGCCCCGTGCCTGCACCTAAAAGGGCCCTGAGCCTTAAAGAAGAGCACCTAACTTTTTAATTTTTACTCACCCGGCGGTGGTCCGAGTCTTCGGCGGCATTTTGGTGGCGGGTCCTTCACTTGCTCCAGGTCTCCGGCAGTGAGTCCTTCAGAAGACTCGGAGTGAGTGCAGGACCCGCCGCCGAAGTGCCGCTGAAAACCCAGAGCGCCACCTAAAGCTGGCCCTGCTGACCATTACATCTGTGTAGCCTTATTGACTTCAGGGAGAACAGATTTTTGCACAGGTATAGATTTGGGTCCCTTCTCCTTTTTCACACCTAGTATAAGCTGAATCTCATCCACTTTCCTCCCCTCAACTCTGAGCTCTTTAAGAAAAAAAAAAAAAAAAGCAAGGTCTGCTTGATTTGCTCATGCAAAAGAAACAGGAAGCTCTCCCTTCATTCTACACCAGCCTTAAACAAACACCAGACCCGATGTAACAAAGGTGTCACTACAGCAGCCTTGCTTGGACTGTTCTTTTGAAAGATCCTTAATGGTTCTTTTAAGATGCTGATTTTCAATGAAGTCTTTTTGTTCAGGGGGGTAGAGAACACAACAGGGAATAGCTCTGTTTTGTCAACTCCAAGTCATTCAAAACCGGAAAGACTTTAGATTAAGTTTGTTTAATGTTTGTACAGGGATTTTGAAGAGCTAACATAGTACAGGCGTGCTAAATATTATGACTGGGCAACCATCTAAAGATTCATGTCACTTCTAGCTGTTACCTTTTTCTTACAGAAAGCTTAAAACAAACAAATGCAAATCGTAGGGGGCTGGTACACACAGAACTCATGCTTAAAAAGCCTCGTGTCAGATCTGCTGATCACACATTCTAGAATAGATAATACTTAGGATATGGCTACACTTGGAAATGCGCAGCGCTGGGAGTTACAGCTGTGGTCGTACAGCTGTGCAGGAACAGTGCTGCAGTGTGGCCACACTCACAGCTACCAGCGCTGCAGTGTGGCCACATTTGCAACATTTGCAGCGCTGTTGGGAGTGGTGCATTGTGGGCAGCTAT
>NC_133793.1:13924008-13997117 GCF_003597395.2 Chelonoidis abingdonii | reverse complement strand
CTACACCCGTAGCAGACCAGGAGTACAGCCAGCGCTGCAGCCAGGGAGTTGCAGCGCTGGCTGAGCTTTGTAAGTGTGGACACCCAGTAAGTTGCAGCGCTGTAACCCTCTCACCAGCGCTGCAACTTGCAAGTGTAGCCAAGCCCTTAGTCCTGCCATGAGTGCAGGGAACTGGGCTAGATGACCTCTTGAGGTCCCTTCCAGTTCTATGATTCTATTCTATTATTCCAATTGTGGAGAAGCTTGGTGGCCTGATATGTTGAATCACTGGAGATTAACTACACAAACTGGGTATCATCCCACAAATAATATTTGGGTTCAATGTAAAAACAGTAATTCATTGTCCTCAGCCAGTGCAACACTGGGAGGCAGCTTTCAGAGCAAGACAGCCTAAAATACAATGCCACCCAAGGTAATTTTCCCACTGCTACTTCCTCTACTTTAGTGGATTTTACACCTGAGTGGTTTTCTTTTACATAATAAAAGCTGGCTGTCTCCCAAGTTGCAGTCAGAGTGAGACGGGGTGTGTGGTGTAGAGGCCATAGCTTGGCGGAAACATCGGCCAGGCTTGGCTTTGCACAGTGCCACGTGGTAGAAGCACCAGGTGGAAAGAGGTGAGCAGGATGAGAGATGTTGCAGTATACACCTTCATACAGACAAGCACTCTACCACCTAGGAGGAAGCAGGCCAAGGAGAAGGCCAGCGTAGCATCCCTCCTGCTACCTCTTACTCAGAAGTATCTTCTTGAATAATTGAGTGTCGTGAGAGCAGAATAAACTTGTTAATTTTACATAAATAAATAATATGTAAATATGTGTGTAGAGAAACGCTTGATAACTTCATCATTTTTTTGGTCGTATGTCATTCAGACTTAAGCCCGTCCCTTCCATTAGTTTTAAGCCCCGATAACCTTCATCTGGCCCTGCCTGTCCCTCATAGCCCCTTTGGAAATCCCAGCCTTCTTTTCTTTGTTATTAGATGTAGTGATTAGGGGCTCTTAAAATACCCAATCTACTTCCCTCTTAAATTGCATTCAGTTTTACAATCCAGCTTCCCACCCAGCATCAGTCCTTGTGGACGAGGAAAGCAGAGTGCCTAGATGGTGGGAAAGGAAAAATAACAGGAGTCCCATCCCAATCAGGTGTCCCACAGTCTGCTGTTCTCAAATTCGAGTCATCATTCTGGGAGGAAATGTGCTCAGATGGTCCCTTATGCCCATGCAGAGATCGACTGAAATCAATCGGGCTTCACGTAGGAGGTGCTCACCGGAGGCTTGGAGCTTCCCGGAATATGCTCATTCCTAAAGTCCGTGGAGATACATGGTATTAAACTGGCATGAGTGAGAGGAGACTCAAGCCCACGGTGAATAAGGGAGGTAGACTCAGATCTGTGTTAGTGGACCAGGAACCAGTCAGTCCTTGAAACCCAAGCTGGGGAAAAGATTGGAAGTTGTTCTCCTTTCTTATAAATAAGATTTAAATAAATTAACTAAATCTGGTTAAAGTTTAATTATAAGAATGGCCTTCATTTTCAAGTGCTTGATTGAATTACCCTTTAAAAATTAAATTGAAATCCTTAAGGAACGGTTGATTCAAAAGCAAGAAAATGAGAATGGCACCATTCAGGCCTGACATCCTGCCCGTCAAATGACAATCTTTACAATTTGCCTGATTGATTCTCATGACCAGCATTTTCTACAGCTCTGCATCATTTACGGTTCGGTGAGGTAGAAGGAAGACATCAGCGTGATTGAGAATTGGGCTTTAAGGGCCATTTATGCCTCACTGGGTCTTACAGGGGACGTAACTAGCTCCCTGAGAATCCAGGTCCACATTTACTGGTTTAAAACTGGCATAAGGCCCAACACCATTTTGCTGGCCAACAGGGAAAAACATTTTTAGTGCCGCCTTCAGCAGCTAATCCAAAAAAGAAGAAAAGAAAAGAAAGCCAATCACCAGCAAAGTAACAGACAGAGCAGAGCAAACATACCAACAAACAAAAGAAGTGGAGTGATACGGCGGTGCAGAGCCCTCTGAAAATTGGCCCCCAGGGCAACCGGCCTGCTCATAAAACTGGCACAATGGTGCTGCTTCTAGTCCTCAGTATTGGGGGTGCAGATAGGGCATAGCTCAAAGTCATCTGCTTCTCATTCCCCATAGAAACGAAAGTGAGACTTAGCCCTGGTCACCACTACAGAGTTTGTAAGTGGCCTTAACATCAACCTCACTCTGCAAGCATCTACACTAAAATGCACCTCCCACCAATGTAACTCACCCACTACCCCAACTTAATAACACCACCTCTGCAAGAGGCATAGCACTTAGGCCTGCTCTACACTGGGAGGGTGAGGTGGGAATTGATCTAAGACATGCAACTTCAGCTATGAGAATAGCGTAGCTGAAGTCGACATACTTAGATTGACTTACTTTGCGTCCTTTCGGCGCGGGATCGATGGCCGCCACTCCCCCATTGACTCTTATTCTGCCTCTCGCCCTGGTGGAGTTCTGGAGTCGAGGGGAAGCGCATTTGGAGATCGATGTATGTAGACATACCCTTAGGCTGGCACAGTGTCAGTGTAGACAGTGCATTGCTTACATCAACCATTGCTGCCTTTCTGAACCCATCCCACAATGTCCGACACTGGCAGTTAAATTGGTGCAAGTGTAACACCAACAGACCTCAGTGGTCAGTGGGTAGGATTGAACCTGAGACCTCTGGAGCTTAGTGCATGAGCCAAAAACCAGCTGGCTATTATCTATGGCTGTAAAGCAGACTAATTTTTATCTCTAAGTGGTCTTGGTGCCACTAGATGGGACAAAACCCCACCCCCGGGAGGTGTATGGGGGTATGTACTTCCTCTAGTTGAGGAAGTGCGCCACAAGCTTCAAAGACTTCCCAGTTGAAATCCCAGACCAGCCTCCACTTGTAACGCCAACAGACCCCGGTCACTGCCAGGCGGGATCGAACCTGGAACCTCCACTGCGTGAGCTAAAAGCCAGCTGGCTATTAGCTAGGGCTGTAGAGCAGACTCATTTTAGCTCTTGCTCTAAGTGGTCGCGGTGCTGCTAGATGGGACAGAACACCACCCCCAGAAGGTGTATGTGTTACACAAGCACTCCTGGTGAGGATGCACACCGCCCACCCAAGGAACCTAGTGTGGACATGCAAAAGCAGTTTAATTACTGTGGTGGCTGTAAATGAACATAACTTAAGTCGACTTAATTTTCTAGTGTAGATTTGCCCTTACAGCAGAGGTGGGCAAACTATGGCCCACGGGCCACATCCTGCCCATGGGACCATCCTGCCCAGCTCTTGAGCTCCCGGCCAGGGAGACTAGGCCCCGTCCCCTCCCCCGCAGCCTCAGCTTGCCGTGCCGCCAGTGCTCTGGGCAGCGGGGCTGTGAGCTCCTGCTGGGCAGCAGGCAGCATGTCTGGCTCCAGCAGGGCAGAACTGCTGCCAGACATGCTGCTCTGAGCGGCATGAGAAGGGGGAGGGGGGGTTGGATACAAGGCAGAGGGTTCCAGGGGGCAGTCAGGGGACAGGGAGTGGGGTTGGATGAGAGGGAGGCTCTGGGTGGGGGGATGCGGTCGGGGGATGGGGAACTGGGGGGGTTGGATAGGTGTGGGAGTCCCAAGGGGCTGTCAGGAGGCAGAGGTGTGGATAGGGGTCAGGGCAGTCAAGGGACAGGGGGGGTGGATAGGGGGTCATGTCTCGGGGGGCAGTTAGGGGTGGAGGGTCCTGGGAGGGGGCAGTCAGGGGACAAGGAGCAGGGGGAGTTGGATGGGTGGGGGGTTCTGAGGGGAGAAGTCCGGGGGCAGGAAGTGTGAGGCAGCGCTGGCACTGACTTTTTTGCCGCCCCAAGCAAAAAAACACCTGCGGGTCATCCGGAGCAGCGAAGAGTAGGGGAGAACAAACAAATCTGCAGGTGGCCAGAGCAGTGAAGGGGGAAAAAACAAAAACAAAACCTGTGGGGCAGATGAAGCGTGGGTGCAGGGGGACTCCCGGCCCTGCAGATGTGCCCTGGGCAGCGGTGGGAAGAGAGAGAGAAGGGGGGCAGCCAGGGCTTCCTTCAGCAGGGTGTTCGCCATGCCGCCTGCCAGGAGGGCTCCGTGCCACTCCGGTTGGCGGGCAGGGAAGGATGCAGGCTGCCCTCCCGGGCTTGCTACAGACCTGGCACCGCTCCCAGCAGGGCGCTCCCCTCCTCTGCGCTGCTGTCCCCTACAGGCGGCCGGAGCAGCGAACCAAAAAGAAAAAAGCCTGCTGGGGCAGCTGAAGCAGCGAAGCAGAAAAAAAGGATTGCGCGGAATGCCGCCCCTTGGAATCTGCCGCCCCAAGCACGAGCTTGCTTGGCTGGTGCCTGAAGCCTGCCCTGGTGGGAGTGAGCAGATAGTGGGAAGGGGGCAGGCTGTTTAGGGAGGCACAACCTTCCCTACCCAGCCCTCCATACAGTTTTGGAACTCCCATGTGGCCCTCAGGCCAAAACGTTTGCCCACCTCTGCCTTAGAAACACCCTGAGGCTGCTCTAAATTATGTCAAGGAGGGAAAGCCCTTGCATAAACCCAGAACATGGGGACCACAAAGCCACCTTACAGTTACCGTTGCCCTCCAACCTGTCTGTCCGTCTTTCAGTCATTGGAACAAAAATCTCCTTGGTAAATTACACTTTCAACAAAAACAAAAGCGACAAAGGAGGAAATAATCCTTCCACAATGTTTTGCAAGAGTCTCTGCTTGTATCTGAGTTAAACACCAACCAGACAAAAAAAGCCAGAATGAATAGAGCCCAAGACATATGAACACGGGCTGTATAAATTCAGAGTCTCCGGGCGAACAAAAGGTTGCCGCTCTCAAATGGAGGAACGGTAGAGAAAGTGCTTGAAAGGGGATGAATCAATTAATACTTCTGATCGTTTGAATGCCCCACAATCTAAAAGAACAAGCACCACTTTAACAGTGAGATAATTCAGTTTACTGAATTCAATTACATGTAATTGGCTTTTTTTTTTTTTTTTAATTGCTGCTGGAACCAGGGCTCTTGGGCTGGCTGCGCCAGATGCGTCTTTTAATGGTGTTGCAAGGAGCTGAGAAGGATCAAAGGAGTCAATTGACATGAGAGATGCAGGGGATGGGCTGGATGGCAGCAAACACATTAGCCACTCAGAACCCTGAGAAAGTACCTAAGAAAACTCCCCTGGAGGCAAAAGAGCGGTTACCCTTTTCTTTGGGAGAGTAGGTCTCCTCGCCTTGGTCTGATGGTCACCTTCTGGGGTATCAGATACCTAATTCACCTTCCTCAGACACATACGCTACTGTATCAGCAGCGAGCTGGCTAGCACAGTCTAGTAGGCTATGGATTAGCATCCTTCTAAAGTTTGTGTGTGTTGCATACCCCTTGAGCAGCCTATTACCGCTGTTATCTCAGAGAGTGTCTGCCTTAGCTCACGGGGTAGTGGTTGGGCCTTTGATGCTGACAGTTCAGTGGACAAAACCTTCAGCCAATATGTAATGGGAGTTGTTCTCAAGTTACTAGTTCTTTCTATCTACCTATAATCTCCTCTGGCCTGATTCATGGGAGTCGCCTTTGAATTCAGTGATCAGTGTAGTAAGGGCATAGAGCCACATTTTTTAATGTATTTAGGCATCTAAAGTGTTTTTGATTATACCAGTAGCTGCTTAACTCCACTTTTGAAAATTCCACTAGATGCCTGTCTGCATTGTTAGATGCCTAAATACCTGGCAGATAGACATGGATCCACAGAGAGACTTAGATGGGTCCTAACTCCTGCCCTTCTCGTGGAGATTGTTAGAGGGGTTTCCTTTCACTCTCTCCCCTGGTTCTTGTCACGCAGGCAGAAAGCAGAAGACCACAAGTCCAAAGTGCAGGCAATGCCGTGTTTATTGGGGTTAGTTTCCAGCAAGCATGTGTCCCATAACTCTGACGCCACAGAGCTTTTACCCTGTGTCCCTATTCCCAGCTCTGACGCTGCAGAGCCTTGCCTGTGTCCCCATGCCCCGTTCCCACCTCCTCCTCCTTAGCAGGCCCAAATATACCTGCAATGTCTGCCCCCGGTCCCACCCCATACCACGTATGGTCATGTTCCGTTTGGGGGGTCGTGGATCTGGGGTCTTCATCCCACCTCTTTTGTATCCCAAGGGAGAGGTAAGGAGCGAGGTTGTGCTTTGGTTCTTAATGTTTCTCATGCCTGCCCTTCCATCTCGTTGCCCTTGCCCCTCCTAACTGGTTGCTTGACCTTGGCTTAAAAGAAGAGCCAGCGTTTGCTCGTATATTACAATCCCACCATCCCATACAACACTTTAGTTCTATCTCTTCTCTTTTCACCCCATCTGCTTGTGGGCAGATGTAACACACAGTGTCTTTGTCTTTGTCTTTTGTTCACGCATATTAGTATAAGATACAAAAGTATCAAAAAGTCAGCCCTCAAATTCTATCTCAGGCTGACAAACAAGACTAGATACTAACAGAGATGAGCAACTATCTCTGCTTGCAATCCATAAACCTGGAGAACAATTACTCCTCCACCCAATTTGCCTTCAGGGCCCCAGCCTGGGGCATACACAGAGGAAGACCTCCCTTAGCCTGGTGGTTGGAGCATTCACCTGGGATTTGGGAGCTCCCCACTGCCTAGAGGTGAACAGAGGATCTGTCATGTCTCAGGTGAGCACCCCAACCAGTGGACTAGGGCATAATCTAATGCAGCCTTCCCTTAATCTTTCTTATTGAACTTGTTACACTTTAATTAAGTGGAAAATCAAAGAGAGAGCGACTCACTCTGTCATCCTATGGTTAGCGCACTTACCTGAGAGGTGACAAATTCCTGTCCCAATCCCTTCTAATTAGGCAGAGGGGGAGGAATCAAACCAATGATCTCCGACATCCTGGGGGAGTACTGTTGGGCTAAAGAATAAGAAGCTCCTCTTCCCCCCAGCCTGGAGTGAGGCAGCTCCTGCCTACTGGATTGGGCCTCACCTGCAATTTAGGCAGAGGAGCACTACCTTCCCCACGTCGGGAGGTTAAGGAAGCTCTTTCACTGGAGGTTTTCAAAAGGAGGCTGGATAGCCATCTGTTTTGGATGGTTCGCCACAACAAATCCTGCCTCCTGGCCCTTGCAGTCCCTTCTAACCCTATGATTCTATGTTTACATAAGTATTATTGTGTTTACATAAGTATATATATATATATATATGGCCCTTTCCACCATTAGGTGGGTAACATATCAGTGGTGGGGAAAAACCAGTTCACGTAAGAGTATATAACTAGCAAAGTACTTTAAGATCCTTCGGGATGAAAGGCACTATAAAAACATGAGATGCTAGTTTGAGTTAATATTGAACTGTACCTAACAAATCACGCTAGATATTAACTAACAAAATATTAACTTAAAGGTAGGCAAATGACCTCGGGGATTGAAACCCACATTAAAAATGAAGATTTAGAGCATATTAACTATTTTTAAATTCTTTCTCGGACATTCCAAATGAAGAAACTATTCTCCCCTTTTCTTGCAAATGATCTTTGATACAAGAGACGTTTTTATGAAAGCTCCATCGTGCTGTCAACCACTGCTCATTACTACCTCAAGGATGTGATGGGAAATTTGATTTAATGAGCCACTAATAGACAATTAAGGAATTCAGCTCTGGTGCTGATGTTTCTGTGCATTGATGGGGGCTAATTTGTATTCACTAAGTTGACTTTGAACCTGAACTTCGTCAAAATCGGAACGTGGGTTACTTCAGGGATTTAAACAGATAGAAACAATTGAATTTGCTTGCTTCACCCTTTCAGAATGACAGCATCAAATATATCGTTCCCAGTAAAAACATCTCTTCAGTTACTATTTAATTAATTTGGCAACTGTTTACCATCCGTGCTATTCCCTTGGTGAACATTAACGTTATCTGGAGTAATTTACTCATATCAGCTTTGCAGGAATGAACTGAAGATTTCTACATTATTTGGCTTGTCTTTCGTGTCACCATTAGATGTAGACAGAGAAAGGAAGAGCTTGCCTATTAAGCCTACCTATCTCTTTAGAGGAAGTTCATTAATTTGTTGTCTCCTGCGTATTTGAGCTTTCAAACAAAGGCCACCTGCTTTTCCTCGACTTGCTCTGATCACCGGAGACTCAATTGTTATGCTAATTTCTAATGTGATAACGGAACATAAAGAACATCAGAAACAACACAGCTGTTGGCAGCAATTGTGGGATATTTTATATTTATGGTGTTAACGAACATTTCAAAATTCAATTTCCCACAAGGTGATGCAGTAGTGTTTTCTCTCCTTCTGAGAAGGCAAGTTTAGCACCTCAGGGAACAGGTAAATTTAATAATGTATGTGACAAGTAACACTAACATAGGCCATATGTGCAGAGACTAATATCACTCGGCAGATGCTTGGTTGCCAGTATGTGGGAGTATGCCTGGCAAAGCAGGATTCAGAGGCAACAGGGAGATTCTCCAGGCTCCCAAGTTGACCAGTGCCACTGCCACTTCCTTCTATCGGTAAGAATGTTGACATTGCTCGAGTTAGATTAAGGGTCTATCTACACAGCAAAGAAAAACCCGTTGCTGGCCTGTGCCAGCTGACCTGGGCTTGCGGGGCTGTGTAGGCTTCTGGGCTTGGCCTGGAGTCCAAGCCCTGGGACCCTCTCACATCACAGGGGCCAACCACGAATGTCTAGTTGCTGTGCAGACATACCCATAGTGCAGTTACTAAGGCTTTGGGCCTCACGAGACCTGGCTTATTTAGACTGCAAGCACTGTGGGGCAGAATCTCTCACTACGCATATGGACAGCACGTAGCACACGGTGGCCCTGATTATGGTTGAGGCGTCTAGACAAAACTAATATCAATCATTACAGCTGGTCAAACATTTGATCAAAAACAGCTTTCGGACAAAAGCAATCTTTTTTGGGTGGAAAACTTGCATTTTCGTTTAAATTTTCCAGGTTTCCAATGGAAAGTTAGAAACTGGAAAAATTTTGGTACAACATTTCTGTTTAAAAAAATGGGAAACTCAGTTTTTACGGAAAACAGATTAAAAAATAAAAGACATTTTCCTTCTGTTTTTATTTTGGTTAACTGGAGGTTTTGGACAGGAAAATGTCTTCACAATTTTCTCCAAAGCCTAATTGGCATTTTTTTGACCAGCTGTACAAACAGTAACCTTGACCATTGCCCCCTAGAGCCTGGATCATCAAGGCTATAAGCCCTAACGTTAAACTTCTTTTGCTCAGAGGGCAAGGGATTCTAGTCCTTCTTTCTGCCATAGAAACCATGCGGTCACTTGTATTCTAGCTCAAGGATTCTCAGCCTTGTACTTTCTGAGCCCCTCTGCCCCAGGCCCAACATGCTATAAAAACTCCGCATCCCACCTGTGACACAAAAATGCTTTTTCTGCATATAAAAGCCAGGGCTGGGGTTAAGGGGCAGCAAGCAAGACAATTGCCTGGGGTCCCACACCACAGGGGCCCTGTGAAGCTAAGTTGCTCAGGCTTCAGCCCCAGGTGGCGAGGGTCAGGGTCCTGGGCTTCAGTCCTGTGTGACAGGGTTTTGGCTTTCTGCCCTGAGCCCCAATGAGTCTAATGCCAGCGCTGCTTTGTAGACCCACCGAAACCTGCTCACAGCCCCCGGGGGCCCCGGACCTATGATGGAGAACCGCTGTTCTAGCTGATTGGCTGATTGTCCTGCATGTTACATAATCATATGAAGATAAGATCATAAGAACAGCCATACTGGGTCAGACTAAAGGTCCATCTACCCCAGGATCCTGTCTTCCGACAGTGGCAAATGCCAGGTACCTCAGAGGGAAAAATCATTACATGACCCTGCCAGATTTAGACTTTCAGTCATGAGACCTGTGTGATACAAACATTGCTCGAGGGCTGCCTCTCGAAGATCTTTGCTCCATTCCTCTCTGTGCCTCCTGAGGGAGACGAGAACAAACCTCCTCAGGGTACGTCTACACTGCAGCTGGTCTGGGTCAGGCTGTGGGGCTATAAAATTGCAATTTAGACATTCATGCTAGGGCTGTAGACTGGACTCTGGGACCCCGGCCCGAACAGTTATACTGCTGACACGGGCCAGCCAGGGGTGTTTTACTGCAACGTAGACAGGGTTCCTGTTTTACCCTGTGGCATACCTACCTTTCTTGAAGTCCTCCCCCGTCTCCTTTCCACATTCCTCCATTGTTCCTCATGTTTTCAGTTCACAGCAAGGTCTGTGATTGTCTTTGCATCAAAGACGCATTTGCACCTTTCAGCGTAATACTTTATATCCATTTAAGACAGACATATCCATCTACTTATCTAGGTACCCCTATAGAGAAGTCGCATGCTCGCATGCTCTTTCTGTCTTGCATGACTAAGTCCTAATGCTTGGTGTAGGTCCCCAAGCCCAGGAATCTGGTACTTCCTCTCCAGACAGATAATGCCTATGCAGTAAAAGCTCACAAGAATATCATCCCTGGGGGAGCAGTTTCTGATGACACTCAGCCCTGTCTGTTCCATACGGTTCACTGTGGATTGTTTAATTTTCTGATTTATTTATCTTCACCTAGTTAGAATGTCACTGTCTATCACCATTACTCATTAATATAATATCAATCTGGTCCTATCTTCTTCCTATTCTGTGACCTCATGTTCCCATCAAATTCCACTTAGTGAGCATGAAACCCAATTTGCAAGATGAGGGAGGCAGCCACCAGGCAATGCTGGCAACTATCATGTTGCGAGATAGTGCAAGCAAAGCTGTATTCTTGATCCCAAGATTGCTACGTACCAGGTCCTGTCCCCTGGGGCAAGTGAAAGCACCCTGATGACTGGTCTCCTTCCTAATAAAATAATTTTAATAAATTGGAGATATACTAATCTCCTAGAACTGGAAGAGACCTTGAAAGGTCATGGAGTCCAGCTGCCTGCCTTCACTAGCAGGACCAATTTTTGCCCCAGATCCCTAAGTGGCTCTCAAGGATTGAGCTTACAACCCTGGGTTTAGCAGCCCAATGCTCAAACCACTGAGCTATCCCTCCCCTCCACTGCTGTAAGTAACCCCAGTGGCTTGTTATGGTAGCCAGGCATTGCCAGGGCCTTGAACATGCCCACGTTCCTCGAGCTTTACCCTCTGTGCCAGCCTCTGGAAGGGTATTGGCATAGACGTTTTTTGTCTATACCATCAGAAAATCTTTGTGCACTGGGGTGAGCTCCTACAGTTCGCTATGCTCATGGCTGGCTCTAGCTCTTTTGCTGCCCCAAGCGGCGAAGCGAAAAATAAAAAAAAGATAAAGCCGCTTGGCGGCACTTTGGTGGCAGCTCAAAGAGGAAGAGAGGGACTGAAAGACCCGCCGCCGAATTGCCGCTGAAGACCTGGATGTGTCGCCCCCTTCCATTGACCGCCCCAAGCACCTGCTTCCTTTGCCGGTGCCTGGAGCCGGCCCTGGCTATGCTGGCTGGAGTGAGACAAAGCAGCCCTGAAGCAGGAGTACTTTGGCCTATAGTCATTTTTCAGGCAGTCGCCAGAGTGACATAACTAGAGCTATTACAGTCCTCAGGTTGCAAGTGGTTTGCGGCAGGGACCATCTTTTCATTCTGTAACTGTTCAGCAGCTAGCGCCATGGGGCCCTAAGCTCTGAACTCTAGGTACCGCTACATCATTATTTTTCATTCAGTAGCTGTGCATGCAACCTTTTCTGTCCGTAGCTATACAAACTCTTCTCCACTGTATGATAACACTTGACAAAAAAGTGTAACTGCTCTTGGAACCATTTTGTCGCCCTGAGGAAGTTTAATCGTTTGGCTACCGGTTGCATGTAAACTTTCAGTTATGACAAAGAATGTCTAAAATGAGCTTTATTTTTTAAAAAAGTTCTTATTGCACCAGGTCCACTCAAGATTCATCTCTCCATCCATTATTGTGTGCAGTAAGGGGACAGTGGGTCAGATTCTCAGCGGGTGTAAATTTGCACAGCTCCATTGAAGTTAATCCAATGATTTAGCCCACTAGAGGATCTGGCTCAGAACTGAATGTGCAGCAATAGCATTTTAAACCATTGCAATATATTGTGTCTTTATTTTGCTTATAAAGAAATGCGGCACAGATATGTCTAATTCTGCTCTTAACCTCCTATTGGTCTTCATATTTACTTGCCTGGAGGGGCAGGGGAAATGACATCATTTTGTTATATTAATCGCTTTAATCTATATCTAAAGATTAGATATCTAGATTAGGGATTATTACTTCCGCTTCCAGACAATCATGCTGAATGCTTAGAAACAAACCTGTGACTATTCTTGCTTGTGCCCAATAGGGGGCAGCAAAAATCCTGTTGCCTGCCTGACCTGTCTGTCCCCCTTTAGTCTGTATGGTACCTTGACTTGGCTTACCCACACCTAGTAATTCCTGTGGTAGGCAGTGCACAGGGACATTTTCCAGATCCTCTCATTGCAATCTGGGATTGCCTTTGAGTCAAGGACAGACAAAGCAAGCTGTGCCATCTTCAGCTTACCTGGAGCAGATCTGACCTTGCACATACTTTGGAGAGCACTTGCCATCTGAAGAGGATGGGATCTTTCAGACGTCATTAGGCTCCAGTGACTCCCGTCTGTCTCTTGACAGCATTCTGATGGGTGAGACTATTGCTAGCACTCAGCCATGCAGTCTCACCAGATTGCCAGAACAACGTCAACAGATGCTTGGGAAAGATCAGCTGAGTTAATAAGGACGTTCTGCGAACCTTGGTCTATTTCCCCACCCCCAGCCCATGGGAAACGTCACATCCCAAATGTCACCTCATCTTCTATGTCTAGTGCACTTCTTCTGAATTTATATCACGACTTATGAGCTCTAGGATGCAATAGAACCATTACCTATGTATGCCTTTCCTCTAGCCTTCTAAATCCAAAACAAGCTCTAAAAGAAAATGTACAGGTACTGGGCAAAATGTGTATGGCAGAGACAGTTGATAAGGCACATGAAAGCATAGGTCAGTAGCTCCAGCAGGAAATCAGGAGCCAGGGCTCATTGTAATATATTTCTATGGAAAAAACAACAGCTAATATAATGTCTGGCTAATTTGCAGGTACATGAAAAAAAAAAGCAACCAACGCATCACTGGAAGTAGAGTAGCGAAATACCACAAGGAAGGTTATTCTCCAAGTATTTATATTCTTCCCCAGAAAGAGGGACTGGAATAGGGTGACTAGATAGAAAGTGTGAAAAATCAGGAGTGGAGGATGAGGGGTAATAGGGTCCCATATAAGACAAAATCCCCTAATATTGGGACACTACTGATAATATCAGGATGTCTGGTTACCCTAGAGAGCAAATCACACCAGAGAGCTTGATTTCATGAGGCCAGTGCTCCGTGGATCAACACAAAACATTTGTATGATAATCATCTGAACCAGACTTCCAGAAGGAAGGTCTTGGGGTTAAGGCACTGGATTGGGACTCAGGAAATTGAGACTCAATTCCTGGTTTTGTGACTTTGACCAAGTCACTGAGGGGCAGATTTTGTGATTTGCTTCTTAGGCACACACAAAGAGAGACAGCCCGGAAAAGATGGGGGAGCAAAGGTGACTTTATGGGACCCTGGGAGGGGCTGGGAATGAGGGGTGTGGGGTGCAGGAGGGGGCTCAGGTCTGGGGCAAAGGGTTGGGGTCCTCAGGGGGTGAGAGCTCTGGCCAGGGATGAGGGCTCTGGGGTGGGACTGGGGATGAGGGGTTTGGGGTGCAGGCTGCCCTGGCCCTGCAGCAAGGGAAGAGAGGACTCCCCTCAGCCCTCTCTCACTGCAGCACCCTGGGCCTGGGGGAGAGTGCCTCTCCCCATTGCAGCATTTCCGGGACTTGGCTGGGCTGGGGGAAGGGCACCTCTCCCTGCCTGTGCTGCCCTTGATAGCCTGCTGTGTAGCCATGCAGCCGCGCAGCTTTGAGGGAACTTAGGGGGTAACTTATAGCAGCTTCTCCATGACTGCCCACAGCCCAGAATCCCATAGCATTGAGTAATAGAGGCCTGGTCTCTATGCTGAGACTTATGAGTGTGGGGCTGTGTATGGTCACTTTTATCTGCCCATTGCTGCCTCTGTGGTGGCCCTTGCCCACTTATGACTTCCATACTCCACAAAACAGCCTATAGGGGTTGAAATGGTGGCCAGCATCAGCCCCTCTATTTCACTGTGCCTCAGTTCACCATGTGTAAAATGGGACTAATAATAGGTCCCTATCACCTCACAGGTGTGAGGTGTCACGAAGGACTCAGGTATTACAGTGATGGGGGGCCATGTCAGTAGACAGGTAGATGTTCCAAGTATCTCCCAATACTACAGCAATGGCCCATCTGTAAAGGACCCAGAATAAGATAAGCCTCATTTCCTAGTGATGATGGAAGAGCAGGTGGGCACGTACGTCTGTGTCCGCATGACTTTTGTTTCCTGTGTGCTGCACCTTTAAATTACTAAGTGGCAACTATTTGTGTTCAGTTCTGAAGCAGCAGGTTACAGAGGAGCTAGGCACACTGTGCTCTCTTGGAAATGTTCCTTTTGCTCTCATACAGAACCTAAGAGCCCCAGATATGGAGAAGGGCCCCTTGTGCTAGGCACTGTATGAACAGAGAAAAACAACAACAAAAAATCCCTGGCCACAAGAACAATTCAAAATATTCAGAGACGAGAAATGTACGTTTGTTTTCTGTGCATGGAGGACCATAACATGCCTAGATGGGGCAACTGCTGAAAAGCAGCTTACCCATGGGATAATAGGACCCATAGAACACTTCCAAGTTCAGTGATACCAGAAGAGATCTCCACATTTGATGTAGAAGCTATTACCTTGAGCAGTGGTGTTAGCTACTTCGTTTCCAACTGCATCCCATTGATTTCCAAGGGAGAGGATAGATTTACAATTCCCAGCAGAGATTTACAATCTTTCTGCAGATCTCCTTGTGGTAGCAGACAGGAAGTTATTGATTTAACCTCTGACTTCTAAAAGCAAGAGAGGAGTTGGAAAAAAAAATCCATTGTGGGAGGTTAGTTGCAGAGGCCAAAGACATTTTTCCCCTCCAGATGCACATACATAACCCTCAGCAATGCTACAAGCTAATGATAAGAAGAAATGTGAACAGTGGAGACTGCTCTACCTTTCTGGAGAAACTTAGCAGCCCATTTCATCTGCGAGGCTCTAGTGTCTGACCTTTTCCTCAGGCCTTGTGAAATCTTATAACTTTTTTGAAAAGTTTGAAGGTACTTAGGAACATCTCCAGCCCATGGTCAATCTCAGAAGGTTTAGAGTTTGGATTCACTTTACATGACCTGATTTCATTATTATTATTATTATTATTGACGAGGGAAAAAATCAATGTCCTCCCACCTCTTCATTTTGAAAAAGTATGAAATGGAATTGTTTTCAAAGTTGTCACAAACGTTTTGCAGCTGTTTTTTGATCAGAGATGCCAGGCAGCTTGAAAATACAGGCCATTTTGGTGCATTTCAAAAAACAAAGAATGTTCTCCTGTTTTAATATTCCTCCTAACCTGTGGGGTGAATTTACTTGGGCTAGATTTTCCAAAGAGGTCAGCTCCCACTTAAGCACCTAACCAAACTGCCATTTAAGTTTTTTCTTTATAAACAGACAACACTCCCCACCCTGCCCCAACACACACAGCCTTCCTGCAAGCCTGGTGAGATTTTAGAAGGATGGGACTGTGCTGTAGGTATCCAATGCTGCTCAAATATTCATAGTTTACTCAATGCAATTGTTTTCATTGACAGCAACTGGGGAATAATTTATGGGCCATTTTTTCCCCTCGCTGCTCCACCAGCTATTCTTTTAATGAATCCAGATAGTTTGGAAGCATGTGTAATTCTGTGGGCAAGCTAAAAATATAAAGGTAAGGGACGTGTAATTTGAATCATAAAAATTCTAGAGTCCTCATTTCAATGGGGCGACCATCTGCCGCATGGCAGGGTGGAGTCACTGCCTGCTTTCAGCTCTGTGTCCTCCAGCGGGTAGAAACTTTGATCACACAACGTCACTGAAATGGGTTTGAGTTGGGTAGCAGAATGAGTTGGGAACACAATGGTACCAAACATGACAAACTCTACATGTATGTAGAGATACAGTCAAGATATTTTTTACAAAAAATCAACTAATAAAATTATACTTTAACACAGGCACATCATACATGCAGCTCCCGCACAGTTACATTGTTGCCCTCGACTAACAGTTAATGCTCAGAACAGGATACCTGATTCTTTTTAAAATGTTACAGATTACTACTGTGACAAAGTTCCTCCTCTATCTTGGTGGGTCCTGCGCTTATTGGCAGATTTGCTCGCCTCACAGATTCACCCTGTGGGCCAGGAAAACAGCCCAGAGACCTTCCCCTCTGGTAGAAGCCACAGTCCAGGTCAATTCCTCCTGTGTATGAACAGGAGTTGGGAGGTTTCGGGGGGAACCCGGGCCCGCCCTCTACTCCGGGTTCCAGCCCAGGGCCCTGTGGACTGCAGTTGTCTAGAGTGCCTCCTGGTACAGCTGCATAACAGCTACAACTCCCTGAGCTGCTTCCCCATGGCCTCCTCCCAACACCTTCTTTGTCTTCACTACCGGATCTTCCTCCTGTTGTCTGATAATGCTGGTACTTCTCAGTCCTCCAGCAGTGTGCCTACTCACTCTCAGCTTCTTGCACATCTCTTGCTCCCAGTTCCTTGCACGCACTTCCTCTCCTCTGGCTCCCTGGCTCTCTGGCCTGACTGGAGTGAGCCCTTTTATAGCATCAGAGTGGCCTTAATTAGAGTCAGGTGCTTAACAGCCTCACCTGACTCTTACCAGGTTAATTGGAGTCAGGTGTTCTTATTAGCCTGGAGCAGCCCCTGCTCTGGTCATTCAGGGAACCGAAAACTGCTTATCCAGTGGCCAGTATATCTCTCTTCTGCTACTCTGCTGTTCCCAACTGGCCTGGGTCTATCACACTATAAATGGAAGGAGAGCTTCAAGTTGATTTGCCATCATCAGCAAAAGAGAAGCAGTTTAATGGTGTTGATTATCAGCTTTGTTTATTATGCCAAAAGAGTTGTAATGAGGCACTGGTTAAGACATCACCATCCAACCATCCCGCAAATGACAGGGACGTGGTTACCTAGCATATATTACATCATTAAAATCCCAACATAGTTTATTACAGTATCCTTGTTATTACTTTGGTCTGGTTCATTTTTAGGCATCAACGGGGAGATGAAGAGTACCGACTAGTAGATGAATCTTTGGAGAATACCTGGTTAAACACAATGCCCGGTGAACACCTGACATGCTGTAAGAAGTGCACTGCTAAACTGAATTTTGCAAAGCTGCAGAGGAAGTACACCGAGCATCAGGAAAAAGTTGAAGATGCCAGGACAAAAGCCAGCTGCGGGCGAGGCTCACCTTGTCCTATGTTCCATGGCATGCGTTTCAAGAAGAACACCTGCTTCTTCTGCGGTAAGCCAGGAGCCTGAAGGCATCCATTAAGCACAGCTTCAACACATGAAACAGAGGAGTGCTTGGGTGAAGCAGTCACTCTGAGCAAGAACATGACATGGAAAGTAAAATGGGTGCACTGACCCAAAAGACGCTCACACAGATGACATCGTGTATCACACTGAGTGCTACACCAGGAAAACATGTAATGTGGTTGGCAAAAGGTAAAAGCAACAGAAACAAATACTGATTTTACTACTCTGCACTGTGCGACTCAGCTGGAGTTCATAAATTGCCTTGCTGAGACGCTAATGGATGGGGAATTGGCGGCAATGGCCAATGCAGAGACTAAATACAAAGAAATGTGCCTTGAACAGGATCGAAGAGGAAAAAAATGCTTAGCAGAAAGGCTTTTAAAGCACTTATTGAAGATGAATTGTGGGCTATAGCTGTAGTTTTTAGCAATGCTATCTGTAGAAGTGAATTACAGTGCAAATCCTTAAAGACCTCAAAAGAAGCAGCACTATCAAAAGCAGAAGAAAGCACTGATGTCAACTATAATATGAAGCCTGTTTGCAGCTGCTAAACTTTTATGAGAAAGTGTTTCGCCCTGCAGTACGTAGGTGTTTCGGGGATCCATAGCTGATGCCAAACCTTAAAAGAAAAATCCTACATAACCTGTACCTCGTTATGTGGTTCATCGGTGGTCACAGGGACTTCAGCACCATCACGTATGACAGTAAGCAAGTGGAGCCTAAGGCTGCCATTTTATCACAAAACCTCCTGTCTGAGTGCTTGAGTGAAAGGCAGGTTTCCAACAAACACAGGACAATTGTGCAGCGTATGCGTAATCTACCACTACAAGTGTCTGTTTAACAATTCATTCCAAAACCTGTAGCAAATTCCTCTGCAACTTCTCTACAGCATTGGCTCCTCCATTGACCAGCCGGAGACTTCACTTTCAAACAAGGTGTTTCACTGCATGGAACTGAATGAAGGGCTGTACATACCCCCAGAGGCCTAGACCTCATCAAGGGTAGATTTATATTTTATACTGCCAGCAACCTAGACTTCCTTGAAGGTATGGCAGATGGCAAACATACTCTTCATGCTACTGTTATGGTCTGCTAGCAGGAGCGTATTCATGAGGACCAGCCCCAGCCTTAAGTGCTTTCTGGACCAGCAAAGAACCATTTTGTGCAGGAGCTTTCAGACTCACTTTCCTACCCAGGTCCAAAAGTTCTGAAGCCCAGAGGTCCAGTTTCCAACAAGCAGCAGTTAAAGCTCTACTCTAGTTGATTTCAACATTCACTAATCTTGACCAGCGAGATGCACTTCAAAGGCATAAAGCAAACAAAAATCAGAAATTACAACTTCAGGTGAAGAGGTAGAAGACATACCCTCAAATGAGTGGGACATTCCACAGGGTCAGCCTTTAACTCGGTATTTCACAAGGTGCCAGAATGGATAACCCACATATGCATCCTGCCGATCATACCTGCTAGCCCCACGGTTGATGTTCAAATATGACAGAACAATGCATATGTGCCAGATGAAAAGCACCAGTTACATGTGAAATACCACAGCCTCCTGAATCAATCCTTTAGCCAATCAAATGTTTGGATGCAAAGACCAGATGCTCAACACCCCGCAAATGTTTGGCCACCAGCCTACCTTGTACGGAGATGGGTGAGTGCAGTGTGGATGAGGATAAGAGTGGCAATGTGTCTAGCTGTGGTGCCCTAGTAAGAGACACTGATGATGACTTTGAGGATAAATGTTTTCAGTCCAACATGTGTGTGACGTTATCTGATTAAAATATTACCATGAGATCATTGTTGTTACCACTATTATATAATTGCAACAAATCTTGTAGAAAGTGTGTCAAGTAAAGTGTCTGTGGAAAGGTTGTGATTTGCTGAATATGATTATGCTATTTGTATGCATGTATCATTTTTATATTTGAAATCATGAGTATTGGCTCTATACCTATATTTCAAACGTTTGCTCATGTGGTAACAACAAGGTATTTAGCCAGCACATTTTGAAGGGACTATTCAAATTAAATGACTCATCAAGGAACATTTAACTCACAATGGACCATGGGAGACACCTATCTGCACTTAATGTGATGGCCTGTACTATGACTAAGCAAAGCAGGCATGGACATATGACTTGCCCATGTGACTCCAAATACCATCTCGTTACCTGTAATTTTCTGAAATGAGAACAATGGATTTCCCTTCACCAGGCAGAAGCTATAAAAGGTATAATCAGGAAGGCCAAGGCACAATTGGAGTTGCAGCTAGCAAGGGATGTGAAGGGTAGCAAGAAGGGTTTCTACAGGTATGTTAGCAACAAGAAAAAGGTCAGGGAAAGTGTGGGACCCTTACTGAATGGGGGAGGCATCATAGTGACAGATGATGTGGAAAAAGCTGAAGTACTAAATGCTTTTTTTGCCTCGGTCTTCACAGACAAGGTCAGCTCCAGAGTCCTGCACTAGGCAACACAGTATGGGGAGGAGGTGAGCAGCCCTCAGTGGTGAAAGAACAGGTTAAGGACTATTTAGAAAAGCTGGACGTGCGCAAGTCCATGGGTCCAGATCTAATGCATCCAAGGGGGCTGAGGGAGTTGTCTGATGTGATTGCAGAGCCACTGGCCATTATCTCTGAAAATTCATGATGATCGGGGGAGGTCCCGGATGATTGGAAAAAGGTAAATATATAAATATAGTGCCCATCTTTTAAAAAGGGAAGAAAGAGAACCCGGGGAACTGCAGACCGGTCAGCCTCACTTCAGTACCCAGCAAAATCATGGAGCAGGTAGTTAAAGAATCCATTTTGAAGCACTTGGAGGAGAGGAAGGTGATCAGGAACAGTCAACGTGGATTCACCAAGGGCAAGTATTGCCTGACCAACCTGATTGCCTTCTATGGTGAGATAATTGGCCTTGTGGATATGGGGAAAGCAGTGGATGTGTTATATCTTGACTTTAGCAAAGCTTTTGTTGCAGTGTCCCACAGTATTCTTGCCAGTAAGTTAAAAAAGTATGGCTTGGATGAATAGACTATAAGATAGATAGAAAGCTGCTTAGATTGTCGGGCTCAACAGGTAATGATCAATGGCTGGATGTCTATTTGGCAGCCAGAGCGCCCCAGAGGATTTGAAATGTAATGCATTCTCACAGCTCCTCTGGAGAGTTCCTCCTTGCCCTGTGCTTACCTTTGCAGGAGGTTCTTCACTAAGAAGGAGCAAAGAAGGCTTTTACTGTATGAGAGAGTCCCGAGGAAAATGTATTTATTCACTTAGAAAATGTGTACAATTGCCAACATCTCAAGGGCTACCCTGCCCGTGTTACAACCCCTCTCACAGGCACAAAGACAGCCCTGCTCCAACCTCCCCTGAGCACCTCCCCCCACACAACTCCTCAAAGGCAAAAATGTGGGGAGAGCCTCCCAGGGTGCAAACATGGGGCCTGATCCTGCAATTGGATGCATATCCTGGATCTGTTTCCCAAACCATTGCTCTTTGCAATATAGCTTTGAAGCCCAAATATTAGAGACTCGTCAATGTACATTACCACCAGCACTAGGCCAAGTTCAGTGGATGCCCATGAGGATCCAAAGACCAGAAACGATTGCTCCCTGCATGTCAGATTTCTCTCGATGGAAGGGAACATCCCATGCCGTTACATGGAGCCATTACATTGCTTGTTTTTGTATTTCTTATGGATGGCTGATGTGCTGGGTGCAATATTCTGTTCTGATGTAGCCTTGCAGAGTGAAAGCAGCCAAAGCGGCGAAGTGAAGGGACCACAGGTCAGAGGCAGACTTTTGTGTTCAAGATTGCCACTGGAAGATGCCACTTTCTTTATGTGGCACCAGGTTTGCTAGATCTTTGCTATAGGACACGGGATTGCTGCTAGCTAGAGGGATCTTAGGGGAATGTGATTTCTATGAATATCTCTCTGGCATGTATTGAAAATAGTCCTAAAATGACACGCCTTCACTTTACATTTTAAGGTGTTTCCTGAGCCTGCTTGCAGGTTAGGGGGCTCTGTAGGGAAGCTTGTGGTCTGGGGTCTTCTTCAGCAGTCAGTCTGCAAAGGAAGCAGTCCGGAGCAAGATGGGTTGAGAGTTGTGCCTCAGGTAGAAATCTGTGATCTCTCGCCATCCTGCATAGCAGAAAACAATTTATGGCAGTGCATGATTTGTAATGAAAGAGGTGCCAGAGCTTAAGTAGTTAAATGCTGGGACTCAAGCAAATTTTTACTTTCATAACTGACACAGCAAACCCAGAGGTGCCGGGCTCTGAACCGCCAGGCCCGGAGGTGCCGGAGCTCTGAACTGCCAGGCCCAGAGGTGTTGGGCTCTGAACCGCCAGGCCCAGAGGTGCCGGGCTCTGAACTGCCAGGCCCAGAGGTTCTGGGGCTCTTAACTGCCAGGCCCAGAGGTGCTGGGGCTCTTAACTGCCAGGCCCAGAGGTGCTGGGGCTCTGAACTGCCAGGTCCAGAGGAACTGGGGCTCAGCCCTGGCACAAAAGCAGCACTGATTAATGGCCTTGCACACTCGCATGATAATGGGCCCATGGTGCATTTTCAAAGTTCAACCTGATTCCCACTCAAGGGTAGCAATCCAGCATTGCAGGTTTCCATGCAGGACCGTGACTCTTGGCCACGGGCAGGACACAGTGGATGGCTTTGCGGCAGTGAAGTTCCCAAGAAACGGTGGACAGCATGAACATCGTGGTTTTGGCCCCAGTCCACCTTGCCCCGGAGTATATCAACAGAAAGGGCAACCTACCTCTGGTTATGCAAGCCCTGGGCACCGACTGCACAGCTGCTGCTGGCATCCCACAGCTGCACAGGCCCATATGCCACTAGCCTGTTTACTGCAATGGTTCCTGGCTGGCGTGGGAAAGTGTCCTCCTGCAGAGGAAGAAATAAAGCTGCCATCCCCAGCTCTTCGGGAGATATTGAAGAGTGCCTGCCTGACAGCTTCATTGAGAGCAATCAGGAGGATTCAAGGGACATCCCTGTGCATAGAAACAAACTGCTCTGCATATTCCTCCCCTCCCACCTCCTAACCCACCTAACTCTAGTGGAGAATGAAAAGCAAAGAACATCTCTGCCTCTCTTTGCTGTACCGCTACCTCTTCTAGTGCAAGAAAATGTATGAAAAATTGATAGCTGTGTCCTGCTAAGTTGGGGACATCATCCCTGTAATGGGAAATACATTTACACGGTTATCCGAGGTTATTTCCCCTGCACTGGGCTCACTCATGCTTGACAACTAGTCTCTAACAGCCTTTGGCTTGTGGCATAGCTGGATCCCTGGTCGCATGTCCTCCATCCTCCTCCTCCTTGCTGTTCATGGCAGAGGCCCATGTTTCAGGCTCCTCTGACGTTTCCATGGTGATCTGCGGGGTAGTGGGGTGATCTCCACCAAGTCTGGCATGCAGCTCTTCATAAAAGCAGCAGGTCTGCAGAGCAGCACCTGACTGTTGGCCTCCCTGGCTTGGGGATAGGCCTGCCAAACTTCTTTCACTTTCATGTGGCACTGCCACTGATCCCTGTCCTACTGCTTTTCCTGCATCCCCTGTGCAATCTGCTTGTAGACCTCTCCCTTTCAACAGCTGGGCCATAGCTGGGCCTGGACAGCCTTTTCTCCCCACAGGCCCAAAAGAGCCAACACCTCCTCTCTGCTTCAGGCTGGAGCGTATGGCTGGCATGGTTGGCTGGGAGAGCTGTTAGGTGTGCTTGCCAACCTGGACAGGCAGGAAAAGACATTTCAAACATTGGTGACATTTTACGGTGAGGGGAAGGCCCTTCTGGACTCTGTGCTCCCTGGGCAGGGGAGTTCACAGTTGTGACCTGAGCAGTCAGTGTAGGACAGCTGCTGGAGGATGATTAGGGACAACCCAGGCAGTGCATTGTCTGCATTTGTGCTGCCTTGTCCTTAGCACATCGACCATGGTGCAATGCTATTCCGGGAGGTGGTGTGACTGCATTACGGTAAGGGGCGCTTATGTCGGCTGAGACAAATTTAAGTGTGGCCACACACACCACTAGGTCGATGCCAGAAGGTTCACATCACCCTCACTTTGGAGCGTGGACCAGGCCTAAGTAACTCGTCTAAGGTCACACTGGAAGCTTGTGGAGCAGTTGAACCCAGATCTCTCAAGTCCTAGACTACTGCCAGCACCACTCAACCATCCTGCATCCCATGGACCCACCAATGGGTGCCTCTGGGGCCTATTGACCGCAGGTGGAGCTGTGGGTGCTCATACTGGGTCCTCATACATTGGGGCTACTCGGACTTGGGCTTAAAGCCCCCATTTTCTAAAGCAGCTTGAATGTCTGGAGGGGCACCCTGGTTGAGATGCTGATGAGTGTCTTTTCAAAGGAGCCAGACACCCAATGCCACTGAAATTCAGTGGGAGTTGAGCCATGAACTCCATGAAACACCTCTGAAAATTTCAGCCTAGGCGATTTAGCCAAGGCTACCCAGCAAATCAGTGCCGGAGCTGAGACTGTAGTTCAGGTCTGCTGGTTCCTAGTCTTGTGCTTTACACACTAGATCTCTCTGCCTCATTCTGGAAGCATATTGGAGCATGAAAAATAATGGGAGTAGGGGAGTTATCTAAACCTTCTTGATCCTCCAAAGGGGTTGAGCTAGAGTTTAATTTGAGTTTTTGGAGTTTGGTTCGGCCGTTTCTTGTTTTAATTGAACTGAGTCACCCACTTCTGGGCTTGGAGAGACTCTAGAAGAAACTGAGCATTTCAAATCAGATGGGAATCCAACTGAAAGCGCCTCCATTATTTTTTAACACAGGCTCTTCGGCAGTACAAACACAAGCTATAGGGGTACAAGCTATCAAGGTCTACATGCTGCTTTGCAGTTGAAGGAATATTTGCTTTTGTACTAGCTGCAAAGAATTCCTCCAAAGTTGTATTCAGAGAAGAAAGTCTCTCTCTTATCCAGGCTCTTAAGAAGATTCTTCCCGCACAGCATTTCTCTGACATTCTTTGCTTCAGCTGAAGCACCCTCTGTCCTTTGCTCCAACCCCTTCTCAGGCCCACACCCACTTTTAATAGGCTTCTGTAGTTGAACACCAGGAAGTTGCTAAGCAACAGACCTATGCAGATGTCCTCTCCTGTTCCCTCAACCTAGCTACCATCCAAATGAGAAAGAAACCCAGGGCTTAGATTGAAAGTGGAAAGAGACATCATCTCCCCTGCCCCACTATATTGCTTTGCTTAACTTAAAGCAAATAGTCTTTTTTATGGTTCCTTCAATAGGTTGCTTCAAATTAATTGTCTCTGAATTTAGCATTATGGTCCAGCTGAGTCTCTCTCTCTCTCTCTCTCTCTGCAATGTTGTTGTAACTGCATTGGTTCCCATGATATTAAAAAGACAAGTCAGGTGAGGTAATATCTTTTATTAGACTAACTTCTGTTGCTGAGAGAGACAAACTTTCAAGCTTACAGAGATCTTCATTTTCCTCTCTCTCTGTCTTTCTTCATAGGAACCTATGTCTCACAGGATGTCAATGGGATTTAGACCTCTAAGTCACTTAGCTGCTTTTGAAAAGTTACCCTTAGATCCTTATCTCTCTATCTGTCTACCCCCATAAACAACCATCTATCTGTCTACCTTAATGACCTCATCACTCTACTATCAGAGTGCCTCGGATTACCTGCATTCGAATATCCATGAAGGAAATACAGTGAATGTCTCGCTCCCATCTCATTCACTTGAAAGTGGCTTAGGCACATGTAACCCCAAAGGAAGAATGATCATAACTTTGGACCTAAACTTGAAACAAAACAAATCTTAGCATTTCTTTATTTTCTCCAGACCCAGGATTCCCCAAGTGCAGGGAATCTAAAATATCACTGAAGGTTGAAAAGGAGGGCAACATTAGTTCTGTCAGTCTTAACTACTTATCTGGCCCCATCCCTACAGCATCTGAACACCTTGCAATGTTAACGTATTTATCCTCACAGCACCCTGTGAGCCAGGGCAGTGCTAACATCCCCATTACAGTGATAGGGAAATGAAGCAGAGAGAGGCTAATTAACTTGTCCAAAGTCACAAAGGACATTTGTGGTAAAGCAGGGAACTGTATCTGGGTCTTTCTAGTCCTAGGCTAATACCCTAACTGTTGACTCATCCTTCCTCATTTGAACAAGAAGGCAGAGAAGGTCCCAGCACTTCATTCCGCAAGACGTGGTGTGCAAAGAATTTATACTCTTACAGCAGTACTGGTGCGCACCTGTTATCCATTAATCCTACATTCATCCTACATATCATCCAGCTCCCCCTAGTAGACAGTTATGTTCTGCACTATCAGATGCCCCTGGGACTGGGAATTCAAGGAACACAAATAGCAACAGTAGAAGCTATCCTCAAACTCAGCCTAAATGGAAGACAGAAGTACTGGGGTCTCACAAGAAAGCCTGTTCTCATGAAGTTCCTAACTTCATTTGCGGTTTGGATAGTCTCTTGACAATGGGAAAACATCTGGGCTTTTGGGTGTTGATCTCACTCTAACTTCTGGCCGGTTAAAAGCGTGTCCATTGAATTTTACTCAAACTGTGAAAATATACAATGCTTTTATTTTTTCTTTTACCTTTGCAAGATCTCATGTGAAATGGATGAAGATAAGTATAAAATGGAGATGAACGGGAACTCTGAGTGAATCCATTCCAACTTCAGGAGTTTCCAAGACTAATATCTAGAACAGAATCCAGATGTTGCACAACTGCAAACTAATGAGCATGTATCAGAGCCCAGCATCACCACAGTCTTGAACTTTGGGATAACGAAAATCTGGATCCATCTGGATCTGAATTTTGTCACTTAATCCCAGCTCCAGTATAAACCAGATGTAAGTTAACCACTGCAAGAGACACTGGTGTGTAGAATTAGAAGTCTTTCCAGTGACTGCTACATCTCCATCTTTCTACTGTCTTTCCATCCACAGTACATATCTATCTATCTATCGTGACAGACCCAGACCAGTGGGGTACAGGAGTCTGGTAGAGGGCAAATATACTGGTCACTGGATGAGTAGTTTTCTGTTCCCTGAGTGACCAGAGCAGGGGCTATACTAGAGTAATCAGGAACCTGCTACAACCAATTAAAACAGGCAGGATAATTAGGACACCTGGAACCAATTAAGAAACTGCTAGAAACAATTAGGACAGGCTAGCTAATCAGGGCACCTGAGTTTAAAAAGAAGCTCACTTCAGTTTGTGGTGTGCGTGTGTGGAGCTGGGAGCAAGAGGTGCAAGGAGCTGAGAGTGAGAGGCTGTGCTGCTGGAGGACTGGGGAGCACAAGCATTATCAAACACCAGGAGTAGGGTCCTGTGGTGAGGATAAAGAAGGTGTTTGGAGGAGGCCATGGGGTAGTAGCCCAGGGAGCTGTAGCTATTGCGCAGCTGTTACAGGAGGCACGTTAGACAGCTGCAGCCCACAGGGTCCTGGGCTGGAACCCGGAGTAGAGGGTGGGCCCAGGTTCCCTCCAAACCTCCCAACTCCCGATCAGACACAGGAGGAGTTGACTAGGACTGTGGGATCCACCAGAGGGGGAGATCTCTGAGGCGAGCAAATCCGCCAATAAGCGCAGGACCCACCAAGGAAGGGGAGGAACTTTGTCACACTATCTGGTATTCATATATCATTTTTGCTTCCATTCATCATATGTCTATGTTTATGTATGCATGTGTATGTCTGTACATATGTATGTATGTATCATCACCATCAACATAAGTCTTGCAGTGTACGTCCTCATCACCATGGTATCTGCACACCTACCTGGTTATATGGGAGCACAAGCATAAGGAGCAACTCAACTGTGACACAAAGGACCAGACTAATGACGTAAAAGTGAGAGGGCTCATTCCTCCAGAGGCTGATTTTTCTTCCTCCCTAAAAGGACATTGTTTTCCAAGCAGTGTTTCCCCAAAATGGCCTTTGAAACAGTAACTTGCATTTCCAGACCTGCTCACTGTATTCACCCAAGCACAGACTTATTTTTTTTCTGCTAAGTTGGAAAATAAAGTGTATTTGGGTTTTTAAAAAAATTGCCAAAATACTTGATATTTGTTCCATATTTCCATGACCTTTTCCTCTTCTCGATAGTGCTGCCTTGGGAAACAGTGTGTTGTAGTGAAATGGGCACTAGACCAGAACTGGGTTTAATTCTTGACTCCACTGTATGACCTTGGATAAGTCATGTCCCACTCCTGAACCTCTGTTTCCCCTCCCATTGTTTTTTCTGTCTTGTCTATCTAGACTGTAAGCTTTTCAGGTCTATAAAGGTACGTCTGCACTGCAGCTGGGAGGCATAACTCCTCACACAGGTGGATGTGCACACAATACCGTTGATCGAGCTCACATGCTAGAAATAGCAGAGTAGCTGCTGCAGCACAGGTTAGCCATCCAAATACAATCCTGTCTGAGATCCCACATACATATCTGGGCAGCTAGCCTGAGCCGCCATGGCCACGGTTCTATTTCTAGCATGCCATTCAATCAGAGCTAGTGCACAGATGGAAGAATCCCAGGCACCACTACAGGCTGGGGACTGACTGGCTAAGCAGCAGTTCTGCAGAAAAGGACCTGGGGATTACAGTGGATGAGAAGCTGGATATGAGTCAGCAGTGTGCCCTTGTTGCCAAGAAGCCTAATGGCAAATTGTGCTGCATTAGTAGGAGCATTGCCAGCAGATTGAGGGAAGTGATTATTCCCCTCCATTCGGCACTGGTGAGGCCAATCCTGGAGTATTGCGTCCAGTTTTGTGCCCCCCCACCCGCCGCAACTACAGAAAGGATGTAGACAAATTGGAGGTAGTCCAGTGGAAGGGAATGAAAATGATCAGGGGCTGGAGCACATGACTTATGAGAAGAGGCTGAGGGAACTGGGATTGTTGAGTCTGCAGAAGAAAAGAGTGAGGGGGGATTTGATAGTTGCTTTCAACTACCTGAAAGGGGGTTCCAAAGAGGATGGATCTAGACTGTTCTCAGTGGTGGCAGAAGACAGAGCAAGGAGCAATGGTCTCAAGTTGCAGAGGGGAGGTTGAGGTTGGATATTAGGAAAAGCTATTTCACTAGGAGGGTGGTGAAGCACTGGAATGGGTTCCCTAGGGAGGTGGTGGAATCTCCTTCCTCAGAGGTTTTTAAGGCCCAGCTTGTCAAAGCCCTGGCTGGGATGATTTAGTTGGGGTTGGTCCTACTTCGAGCAGAGAGTTGGACTAGATGACCTCCTGAAGTCTCTTCCAACCCTCATCTTCTATGATCTACCTGAGCTGGAAACATCACCTCCCAAGCTGCAGTGGAGACACACCCTATGTCTCGCTGCACACATGTATGTACAGTGCCTGGCACTAGGGGGTCCTGATCACAGCTGGTGCCTTCCGACACTAATGTACAGGGCCTCCTGGTGGGGGCAAGTGGGGCAATTTGCCCCAGGCCCTGCGAGCCCTGGCCCAGCAGCGGTCCAGGTATTTGGTGGCATTTCGGCGGCAGGGGTCCCTTCAGAGCTGCCGAAGACCCAGATTGCCACGGGGTGAGTATAAGCATCGCAGATCCCCCGCTTTAACCCAGGCTCCTGAATCCTCTGGGCAGCCCTGCTAACGTGACCATAAAAATAACAGGTAACAGAGATCTGGCCCCAAGAGATGGCCTTTCACACGCATCTTAGAATGAAGAATGCAAGACTTGAGCTGAGATGCGCGTGTGTTTGAGCAGATGCTCAGTGAGTGAGCAGGAATGCTTGACAGCAAATAGCCCACTGTGTTTACATTTATATACCAACACAGCAAAGCTCCCATACAGCCACCACAGTCTGTGCATCTCAACAGAACTGTATGACGGCTTGGTCTCATTATTCAGCGGGAATATTTATATTGGAGTCTCACACACCCGCTGCTTTGGCGCTGAATTTCCATAAGTCGTTTCAGTCAAAACAAAACAATTAAGAGAAACTGAAAATGGGCATCTTTTTTTCTTTTCTTTTGCATTTTCAGTTCACCAGAGAGAGGGAGAGAGAGTGTGCTTTACAAAGCCCTGGGCTCCATCAGAACTGAAACCTCTTTGCAGCTTTTCAGTGCAAATAGAGCCGCTTTCACAGCGTGGCACTATACACAAGGTCTAATTGTCCTATCTGTAGCTGGTGTTAAGGGTTAATTTAAGGAAAACAATATGCACACGGGAAGAGATTTAGAGGACAACTTGGCATCAGCCTATGTGAAAGCATCTTGATGCTCACTCCTGCAAGGCAAGCTGTATGAGCAAAGGCTGAAGGAACTGGATACGTTTAGTCTGGAAAAGAGGAGTTAAGGGAGACACAATAGTCATCTTCAAATGTGTGGAAGACTGCCAGGAAAAAGGTGGAGAAAAGTTGTTCTTTCTTGCCACAGAGGGCAGGACAAGAGCAAAGGGTTCAAACCACAGCAGAACAGATTTAGATTAAATCTCAGGAAAAACTACCTGACTGTAAGAACAGTAGGACAGTGGAACAAACTGCCCAGGGAAGTCATGGAAGCTCCTTCACTGGAGGTTTTCAACAGAGGGCTTGTTTAGTCAATTGGTTTAGACACAATAAATCTGAATCTTGGGAGGAAGTTAGACCAGATGACCTCTGGGGTCCTTTTTAACACAATGACTCTATGATTCTAACCGGTACAGGAGTGCCAGATCTCTGTATACATGAGCTCTAAATAGCAGGTCCAGGGGACTGGGAATGGTACTGGAAGACAGGAGACATGAGTTGCATTAATGGTATTTAGGACACACCCCATCCCTTTCACAATAAGACCTCTTCTACTCCCCCCAGCATGTCCTTTCCCAGGAGCTGAATGGGTGGTGATGGTGCAGTGCCATTACACTAATCCTATGCTGCCCCGGGAACACCCCCTATGCTAGGGGAATTCCTGAGTAGGGAGATATGGCTGTTTTCCAGTATAAAGTGTCCAGAAGGCATAGTCAGGACCGCCATCTAGTCTTGGCAAATTATAAGGCACCTTGGCTACTGTGTTCCAAATGCCATTGTAGCAAAGTCTTGTGTTGGGAAATATTGAGCAGAGAAAGGCTAAGTTTGCGGGGTGTGGGATTCCTTGGTATTCTGCTGTGTTAGTGCATAACACCATTTGGCAGAAGCGGAAAGCTAACGTGCCCGTGGGCAGACCTGTTAGCATTGTGTCCTGAGACATCAGAAGAACTCCAAAGCCTGACTGGGACCTTGTAGAACTGGCCTGTGTTATATGTATTGCAGCAGAACCCAGGAGCCCCAGTCATAGTCCACCCTTGTGCTAGGCACTGTCCAGACACAATGAAAAGATGGTCACTGCCCCAGAGAGCATCTAACAATACTCAAGGTGTACTCAACTCAGGTAGATGAGATAGGGCATCATCTGGCTTCTCCTGTACCCTATGCACGTTTTTCAGGCATGAGATCTGTCTTCACCTTTATTTTGTTACCCCAAATATACAAGTGGGTTAAAAAAATCAATCCTTGTTAGACCTGTTCTTATGAAGCCCCATGCTAAGCAGATGCTTGATGTATTGGGGGACTTAGCCTCAGATTCAATGTGAGCCCCTCTCCTGGATGGATTGCAACTGCCGCTGCTGCAGGTGTAATCCACAAACACTGAGTGCGGTGCTCTGCCCCCCACAATGGCAATTGGGCCACGAGGAGATGTTAATGAGCCTGCTATGACCTGGACCAAGAGATGGAGCATTGTTAGCTCAAGAAGTAGAAGCTGAGGTCCTGGATTTCAGTATCCACTTCAACCCACCAAGGGGCAGTTACAGAGACACTAACTAAACTCATGGCTTACAGCAAATTACCTCCACATTTTCAGACGGAACTAGTGGGGGTTTTGGGGTGCTCAACTGGAGAGGACTTTGAGGGGCCTGGTTTTCAGAAGGTTGACCCTCAGCACTTTCGACAGCGTCGGTTTCTTTAACTCAGATCCGATGCCCAAAATTAGAGGCACTCCAAATACCCACATGTGTCTGCCAAAGTGGGTATTCACCCACAAATCTGTTAGTCTATAAGGTGCTACAGGACTCTGTTACTTTTTCCAAATACCCAGAAGCTCTTAAAAAGCTAGGGCTTAACCTTTATTGTGCTGCTGTTTCCATGCTGATAAAATGCGGAAAATGACCCTCACCATTGACCCTGACCCATATCCCCTTCGCACATGGTCAGCACTTGCAGGGCTTGCCACACCAATGATGCATTTTGCATTTGAATTCTATGAGTGTGTGTAGTTTCACTACCCCGTAACTGCCACTTACATCACACTGTTACATTCCTTTATCTTCTCTATCTGACCTCTTTCTCTTAATTGGCTCTGTTAGGAAATAACTCATTCTTCCAACAATTCTGTTTATCATTAGTGCCAACAAAAACAGCTAAAAATGAAAAGCACAATGAGCTTGAGTAGAAATATCCCATTTCCTTAGATATACTTCAGTGCTTGTGAATAAGCAGCCAACACCCTCCCCAATAACTAGCTCCTCTTTTGATAAAAGGAATTCAGCTCTCAAACCTAAGCCCCTGGATCCCGGCAGCCTGAAACACTGCACAACTTTTTATTAGCATCGGAGCCTGCTTGCAAAATCCTTGATGTGCACAGCTCAGATTCAAGCCACGATCTTTGAAGCCCCGTCATTCCAACTGCGTGACAGCAGCCATGAGAAAAACAGAATTTAATTTCCTCTGTTGTTTGCACTCCAGGAGCAGTGACTCTCAGGCACAGTGACATCCCAGTTACCCTGGTCATTTGCTTAACATCAGAAGAGAGTTTGCTTTATTTTACTACGTGCTCACGGATAATAGCATGGGAGCCAGATCTTCAGCTGGTGTAACGCTGGCATAGCTCCACTGGCTTTAATGTAGCTACACTGATTTACACCAGCTCAAGATCTGACAATAGGTATGTATTAGATGCAGGATAAATAAGTTTAAAGGGAGTGGGAGAAAACAAAGCTCACTGGACAGCTAGATGATTAGGCAACTGGAGCTAATGTAAGTCTCAGAGGGCTTCATGGAGATTTTGTGTTAAGATGGCTGCTTATATCCACCCCAGTTTATTCCTTCTGTGATCTGCCCACAAAACAGCACCATGGCCTGCACTTAAAGGAAGTTTCAATTGATAGTAGCCTGAAGGCAAATGGGCGGGATGGGGAATAAAGCCCTCTGCAGTTTGAGCAAAGTGAAAAATGCCAGTGGTGGTGAACATAACTGACATCTCAGCTTCCCATATCAGGAGCATATTTGCAAACTGTGGTGGCTGGTGGTGCTATATTCACCAGGCTTGTCCATAGCTACCAGGCAAAGAATGGGAAGGGCTCAGGGACAGTGATTTTCCAGCCTCACAGGAACATTGTTTCCTGACAACCATTTGGCTTGGCTGGGAAAAGCAACTCCTGGAGGATGCAATCCTGCGAGGCCCCACCAGGTGGTCCCAGATCTCCATGTAAAAACTGCTCACACTACCTCCCTCTCACGCCTGCCTTTAAACTGAGTTTCCGCTTTCATTGATAAATATCTTTGACCAGCCACAATGAAGGGGGAGGGAGGGGGGAGGCTGCAAAGGGAACAGTGGGATTCTGACAAGTAAAAGGACGGGAAAGAAATAATAACAATAAAATCCACACGGCTCCTCCGGGGCCTCCGTTTTGAAGTTTAAAAAAGACTGTCGCTGTCGAGGAGCTGTTTGAAGGGAAAAGCTTGATAACGCCTTCCAGAGGCATGGCCACATAAATCACTGGCACGCGTGTATCCGCCGTCCTGCTCTCTTCCTCTCCCCCAGGCACTGCGGGAGTTTTCACACTGCAAAGGGAGGACAGAGTGGCGGCGCTCATCCTTCCATTCGCGCCCTAAGTGGCTCAGGCTCTGGCTGTCCGTTGAAAACAGGAACTGCAGCGGAGAGCATTCTCAGAGGTTGCTTTTGCAGACGGGAGGTGATGTGACAGAGGCTGAGCCATGGAAGGACAGGCTTCTAGCCTGAGATGTGGGTTCAAGTCCCTGCTCTGCCACAGGTGTCCCTTGTGACCTTGGGCAAGTCCCTTAGCCTTTCTGTGCCTCGATTCCCCATCTGTAGAATGGGAATAATAGCACTGCCCTGCCTCACAAAGGGGCATTGGCTGGCAGATACACATCCAGTGAGTCGTCAAACAATTGGGCTTCTGTTGTCAAGACACCTCTTTTTCCCCCCATGGGGGCAGGGACATGTGGTAGACCATGGATACTATCACAGCGCAGAGGTTGTAGCAGCAGTTGGCTTCTGTGCAGTGGCCTTGCATGCTGGCTGTGGGTGAGGAAGGAGGATTTTGGTCCTTCTGCACTGTCTCCTCTGGCAAAGCCTGTTTATGTGGGCTTCTCGGGAGGGCTGAGAGTGGGGCCATTAATCCTTGTTTAGAGGGCCACCCAAAGGCAATGAAAATAGACAGGCTAATGCGGCATGAGGCCCAGAGAACAGAAAGAACAGGCTTTGGTTTGATACAGTGGCTTCTGTTCGGGGTATACCCAGAGGCTCTCAGATTTGAAAGAAAGAGTGATGGCCACCAACCAGTCCATCCATCATCCTATACCTGGGCACAGACCTGTCAGATGCCTGGTCCCCTCTGTTCCAGCTCAGAACTAGAAGTGAGTTTGTACCAACTCCCAGATTCTAACACTGCTCCCTCCCTCCCCTGCCTTTTGGGTGGTGTTCAAGATCCCAATTCCGGTCAGATGCCCTGTTTCTAAAAGACTACATCTACAATGGGCCAAATCAAGACTCCAGCTCCGCTGGATGCTGGGGTGCCTGGAATCCAGATCTGCATTTTGCAGCTTGAGCCTTTCTCTGATTAAAAACCTTCATCCACAGCCTCTGACCATGTGACTCCCTTCCCCTCTCCCTGCTCGACTCCTACCCTAGAGCCTTATCATCCAACAAAGATCCTGCCCTGCAGGGTGAATTCCACTGAGTTCCCTCAGCAAAGACAGTTGCAGGGTAGGACAGGATTTGAAGGCTCCTTTTGGTTTAGTAATTTCCCACTCAGAATCAGGCATTGTGTTAGGTATTGTGCAAACATTCAGTGGGAGACCAGAAGTCAAAGCCCTCTTGAATGTTCTTTTCTTTCTAGCTATCCTCTTTCTCTCTCCTTATTCCTCCACTCTTTTTCTCAATCTTTGCCCGCCTCTGGGTATGTCTACACTTAAAAAAAAAAAAATTGCTAATACAGGTTAAAATAGCAGTGAGGACACAGCAACTTGGCTTCCAATTTGCATTTGGCAGCTTGAGTTACAGCCTTGTAGCACGGTGGAGTCCTCACCGGCGCAGCACCTCCTGCTGGTTGGTCTGTGAATTAGCTCTTCCAGCTTCAGAGCACCTCCTGCTGGCCAGTGTCTCCCTTGCTGCCACCCGCTTCTCCCTTCTCTAGTACTACCTGTTAGTTCAGGCCCCAAGTCCCTCCCGGCCTGCGGTGCCCCTTTTCTGGGGTACTGCTCTGCAGCAGTGTCCCCATGCTAAGGGATCCTCCCCTTCCAGGGGAACCCCAATTCCCCAAAGCCACCGTGCCTCAGTGACCAACTGCCAAGCTTCACCTAGCCCCTTTTCTCAGGGGCAAACTACAGTCTGAAATGGCTGCTCATCATTGGCCAGGAGGTTTGCATCTGCTGCCTTTTCCTGGCCTGACTGCACTGCGGCATCCTCAGTACCCCCACAGCCCCTTTTAGCCTGGCCTCAGCCTGGTGGCTTATCCGGCCAGAGCTCCCCACTCTGCCTGTCCTTCCCCAGCACAGCTCTGTTTGCAATACCCTTCCCCAACCAGGTCCTTCCCGCTCCACCACTAGGGTGAAACTCCCCCTGCCAGAGCTCCCAGCCCTGTTATCAGGCCAGCTGGACCCTAATTGGGTGTGGCCACACCTGCAGGGCCAATCCGGTCAGCATCCCTAGGCTGCTTTCAGCCCCAGCCCTCTCCAAGGGCCTGCTTTTAACCCTTTCCTACAAGCCTCTAGAGCAGTCTGGGCTTGAACTCAGCTGCTAACCCGAGCTGAAAGCTCAGTTGCTGTGTTTTTCCTGGTATTTTAACTTGAATTAAAGAACATAATCTCTTTTTGCGGTGCAGACATACTAGGGTGACCAGATGTCCTGATTTTATAGGGACAGTCCCGATATTTGGGGCTGTGTCTTATATGGACGCCAATTACCCACCACCTCCTGATTTTTTCACAATTCCTGTCTGGTCACCCTAAGACATACCCTCCATCCCTCCTCATCCTTGCCCCTCTCCCATTTCGAATTATGCTGCTCCAGGCTGGCGAAAGGTGCCGGACAGAGCCCCAGACACTTTCTTTGTAGTACAACTTGGCTCAACGTGGAAAATAACAACACAAGCTTATTCCACCCTCCTTCCCACTCCACGCAGCATCCCATCTCCCTGAGCGGGGGTTAATGTTCAATCTGATAGATAACGATATTGGGAATAGCCCCATTTGTTTTTGCCTTTACATTTGAATGGAAAAGGCCTGTGATTGCTGCTAGTTTAAATAAGCGTGAGTGGGAAAATCACACTGGCGCTGTTAGGTGAAGGATGTTTACAAATGTTTTGTATTATCATAATTTAGTGAGAGTTAGACACGCACGGAAGGGCTAATAGACCCTAACCCCGTGTTAGCTCGCAGCACTCTTAAAGCTGCCCAGTAAAGGGACAGGAACTAAAGCTGACAGTGAGCACCGGGCATAACACTTGGCTGTCCCTGTGTGGCAGTGGTGTCGATGCTTCACCAGTCTGTGTCATGAGTCAGGATAGGACCAATACCAGGGCCGGCTCCAGGCACCAGCCGAGCAAGCTCATGCTTGGGGCAGCAGGTTCTAAGGGGTGGCTTCCCCCCAATCCTAGGGTGGCACAGCTGCCTTTTTTGGTTGGTTGGTTGGTTTGGTTTGCTGCTCTGGCCACCCCGTGCCCTGGTGGGTTTTTTGTTTGTTTGTTTTTCTTTTGTTTTGGCAATGACTTTTGGAGTGACACTGTAGGGGGGGTGGCGCAGAGGAGGGTTGCTCCCTGCTGGGAGCGGGCTGCTCGCTCCATCTGCCCCAGCCGGTGCCAGGTCTGCAGCAAGCCCAGCAGTCCACGTCCTTCCCTCCCCGCCGACCAACGACTTTCAATTCACCTGCAGGCGGGAGCGGCACGGAGCCCTCCTGTCAGGTGGCATGGCGGGAAGGGCCGAGTGGTGAGCCCCCTGGCTAAAGGAAGCCCTGGCTGCTCCCCTTCTCTCTCTTCCCTTACCCCGCTCCCTCCCCGCCACTAGCCAGGGCACGCACTCCGCTGCCTGGGGCATGTCTGCAGCGCAGGGAGTCCCGCTAACCAGAGTGCAGCTGCCGCCAACCCAGAGGCTCGCCAGCGTGGCTGGGGGAGGCAGCCATGAACTGCCAAGTAAGTGACGCTGAAAGTTTGCACCCTGGGTTTTTCTTTGGTTCACCGCTCCAGCCTCTGTGCACCTTGGTTGGTTTTTTTCATTTTTTGTTGTTTTTTTTTTGCTTGGGGCGGCAAAAGAGCCAGAGCCGGCCCTGAACAATACCCCAAGGTGGTGCTTGGGGGAGCTGTGTTGAAGGGAGCAATGTGGAGGTTTCAGAAGGTTGTGCTCTCCCCTCTGAGTAAGCAGAGGCTTTCAATATTCCAGCTTGGCAGCTGGGAGCCCCCTGCTTGTAGAATGCCATCTTAGCATGAGAGGTGAAACCAATATCTTAACTTCTTGTGGCCATTAAAATCCCAGCATGCCACCTTTCCCTCCAAGAGTGGAGGTTTACTCTTGGTGTATTGGCCACATTTCAAGTTGGGTAACACATAATACCTATTGAACATTCCCCCTAAAGTTTTAATAAGGGACAGATTAATTTCCAGCAATGTAGTGTTGCTTTAGACACAGCACCATCTTCCACCCAAGAGGTGGCTGTATTTCGACATACATCTCGTACATCCTTCATTTCACGGGAACTCGCTCATTTTACTCCCAAAGTTTCCTGCATTCCACACAAATGTGGCATGCCCTCATTTTTATTGCACAACATGATTTAGCTTAGCAATTTTTTCACAGAACAGACATCGTAAGAAGAGTCATTTAACCTCAGGAAGGGAAACTCTCTGCATTGCGAGTTTCCTGTGTAGTGGATGTGGAGCTGCTCTGCAGTGATTTCTGAACACTGTATGTTGACCCGGTTATTGAGATATTTACTCTATGAATTTGCTGGTTTAGTTTAATTGCAGGAGGGAGTTGTAAGAACAGACAAGCAGGAAAAGAAGAACAATGGCTCAAGATAAGCCACTCCTCAGCAAACACTTGGGAGTCACTAAGAGACATTGCCTGGAGCAGAAAAGAGATCAGAATGTAAGGAGGGCAGGGTAACAAGGAAGATACTCCTAAGAAGTAGGTTAGTTGTTCAGGGAGCTGTCTGGGCAAGGGCCCAATCTGACACACAGAACCCTGAGAGCAGCAGGCTTGTGCCATCGACAGATGGGGTCACATATTGAGGACGCCATTTTGCCCTACACCGTGCCAGCCCGCCTGCTATCTGGGGTCATGGGAAGCAGTGGGGTTCAGGTAAAATGTTTGGGAACAGCTGGGCTAGAGCATCTAAAGAAGCCAGGCCTGCTGGAGTAATCATCCCAGGCCAGTAGATAAGCTAGACATATGGGTTGATTGCTTTAAAATCTTTTTTTTCTCTTCATGGTCTCTTATTATGGTTAAAATAAACAATACTTTGGGGGTTTAAAAGGCTTTTTGGTTGCTAGACTCCACTAGTCACAGACTCCCGAAGGGAAGGACTGCGGGTACCAAAGCCAGTTGAACTTGCTGGGCAAGCAGGGTTGATACAATACCCTAGACTTGGTATAAGGGGGCAGAGTTGCAGAATTGCAACCCAGGGAAGTAAAGGCACAAACCCTAGCGGGGTGCGGGGGTGGTACACACACTGAAGGCACGTCTCCTCATGCCTGGGTATGGCATAACAGCTCTTTCATCATCTTGCTCCCCGTGCCTATAGCTGCTCTGGTCCTGCAGTGATCTCTTTTCCCATGTCTCCAGCCAGGTCACTTTAAAGTCCATCCCCTTCCAGGATGAACAAAGAGTCCAATAAACTAAACCTAAATAAACACAGATCTGCACCCCTACCTGGGCTCACTCCTCCACCGACGCTTCACCCCTTCCCGGGCTCTGCAGGGGTCGCCCTGCTCCTGTGTGGAGTGACGCCTCCCCGGGCTTTCTCCTTGGAGACCCATCTCCAAAGTCAATAGTCCTTCTCCCCCTGGGTGTCAGGGCATTTCCACACAATCTCCTTGGTGGCCAACAAGGGAACCCAGGGCCTCCCTCTCCTGTGGGTTCCTGGCCAGGGACATGTAGCGAGAAGCTAACTCTGCTCTCTCAGGCTCCTCGCAATCTCTCTGGACTTCTTCCTACCCTGGCCTTCCTTCAGGCCCTTTCCCCAGCCCTAGGCAGGGCTTACTGAACACTTGCCTCTCTCTAGGCCCTTCCCTCACTCCCTAGCAACCAGAGAGGGACTGCAGAGCTCTTCCACTGTCTCCCAGTAGCCCCCTTCTACTCTGGGTTTCCCCTCTTTATGGAAACCACCCGGCTCCTCCCCTAGCTAGGACTGATCTTTAACTGGGCCTGGCCCACCCTCCACTCATATTAACTGGCTTCTCAGGCCCATGTTAAGCCTTTCACCACCTGGGTAAGGTAAACACCCAAGCCCAGGATGTGCTGAGAGAGACCAGAGAGGGGACAGACGTGTGGCTAACCCTGCAGCTGCGACATCTCGCATGACTCACTTTTGTGTGTCCCTCATTGTTGTGTGTTTCCCTTTGGGGACCACATCCGAGCACTGGCAGGTTGGGAGTCCTGCAGCTCCGTGGGGGACGAAGTGTCTTCCAAAGTGCTTTTGGATCCTTTGGGATAAAATGTGCTATTGGAGAGATTACACTAATACATTTCTTACTATGGTTATTATTGTTAAATCTTGGAAGTAGAATTCAAACGTTATCACTGAAGTCGTGGGCTGCATGGAGATAGGAAGTGGTCATGGGTGGCTGGATGAATAGCTTCTGTGGTTTGCCATGTGAACCATAGAACAAGTTGCATTCTGCTAATACTGAACAAGGAGCTTTATAAGAACCACTCAAGCAGCATTTTCCCTAAAGTTACCCTGGTTCTTTCTGCTTTGCTGTGGAACTTCTAACCTAGAACCTTCTCCAGCCTCTCTCATGCCTGGCCTCCTGCTACAGATTTAAAGACATTTTACACACACAAAAGGGCCAAGTAATTACCTCTGGTCACAAGTTTCGCTGATGGCAAGATTAGGTGAGTGAAGGAGAAATATTAATTTTAATCCCCGGTTAATATGTAACTATCAATAGTGAATGTGTAAAGGGGAAAGTCCACATATTTTTTGTAATTAACACCAACTACCTCCAGACAAATTCGTTGTAACGTTAAAACTCCATGTAACCTTCAGTAGCATAAAGGGTGTTTGATGGAATTCTTCATTATCCGAGGGATCTGCAAAAGACGGGCTGCTGAGGCTTTTAGCTAGTTTGTTGCAATGACTGGAGCTTCTAGGGATGGGCCCAGGAGGCAGTAGCTAGATCCAGAGCTTGGTCTCTCTTAGGTTTAGGGTAATATTTTGGACTGGATCTCATCGGGTAAAAATTTTTCAAGTTGATTACTATTAAATATTGTTCCTAAAGACCTTAGTCAAGGCTTCATTGTGCTGGGTGCTGTACATACATATAATGAAAACACAGTCCTGGTTGGAAAGTGTCATTGGCCTAAGTTTCATGAAACTTACACCATCTCAAACAGTGAAGAACTCTGTAGATCAATGTTTTTTTGCAAGAGATATAAGTAACGGAAGTGGACACACAAATCTCTAGACAAACAAGATTTCTGCCATCTTGGATCGGCTGTTTTGGAACCAATGCAAATAGGATCAAAATCAGCCCCTACCCCTCTATTCAAACCATGAACATGAAGCCAAAACTAGAGTGTAACGAGGGTGGGAGAACCACTGTCTAGTTATCCCAGCTGATGGCTCATGTAGGGCAGTGAAATCTTTCTTTCTAAGACAGAGTTTGGGAGAGGGGTTTGTAGCTCTGAGAAGTCACCTTCTCCCAATGTTGGCCAAAATGTGCTCCACGTGCCCATATTTTTCAGAGTCCTTCTTCTCAGACTGGCAGAGGCCCTGGAGGTTTTTCGCCTTCCTCTGCAGCCTGGGGCACTGGTCACTTGTTGGAAGATTCTCTGCATCTTGAGGTCTTTAAACCACGATTTGAGGACTTCAGTAACTCAGACATAGGTTAGGGCAGTGGTCCTCAACGTGGTGCCTGCAGTGGCATCTTAATGCGCCCACGTCCTGGACCCCGGGAGAGCACCAGGTGAAGTGCTGCCGAATTTCAGCGGCATTTCGGTGGGGACACCTCTCAATGGCATTGCTTGTTGACGGCAAGCGACATCATTGACAGGCATCGCCGCCAAAATGCCGCTGAAATTTGGCGGCATTTCAGCGGGTGCTCCACCTCCGGAGTGGTCCTTCGGCTGGCGCCCGCCAGCCAAAAAGGTTGGGGACCACTGGATTAGGGGTTTGTTACAGGAGTGGGTGGGTGAGATTCTGTGGCCTGCATTGTGCAGGAGGTCAGATTAGATGATCATAATAGTCCCTTCTGATCTTAAAGTCTATGAGTCTATTAAATGAGTTTGCCTAGGGACATGCTTTTGGGGACTCTCTAAAATAAAATAAAACACTGTCCTCCAAGTAAAGCCTGAATATTAAGCAGAATCATTATTTGAGCAGAGTGGTGCTGTGAGTCTTAGTTGTCTGTCTCCATATGACCTAGGGGTCAGAGAAACTGGAAATGGAAGAGACCTGTTCAGAAACCATCTTGTCCACCTGCTGCATCCCTCCTCTATAGCTTTGAAATGACCCGAGTATTGCTGGGTCTTTTTCCTTTGAGAGACATTTCCACATTCCAGCAGAGCTTACCTGCTGGGGCATTGCCTTGATGCACTACATTTTAATCTGTACCATTTCATCTTGTCACCTTGAGTTATATGCCATGTTCAGAGTCATTTTAATCAACCTCTCTCCTACAGTAGAGGATGCCAGGTACAGGAGGCAGACAGCATGACCTAATGGACCAGGCACTGCAGTGACAATTAAAAGATCTGGGTTCTATTCCCCTGGGCTTTTGAATGACCTTGAGCAAGTCACCTGATCAGCAGCAAGCACTGAGTGTTGTGGTGGTGGCCTAGAGTACACAGGAGGTCAGAGTAGATGATCTTGTGGTGTCTTCTGTCTTAACTCTATGACTTTGCCTCTGTTTCCCCTCCCACCCTTAGTCTATTTAGATTGCAGACTCTTTGTGGAGCGACTGTTCCTTACTATTTGTCTGTACAGGGCCTAGCACAGTGTGGCCTCAATCTCTAAGTTTTATGATAATACGAATAACTGGGCCAAACTAATCCTTGAGGAGAGGCCAAAATAAATTTGCTCGTTCTGTTTCAAATTTCCAAGCATCAGCTAATCCTGGTTTGGGCTGGATGGGAAGCAGGAATATTGAAATCCCACAAGAAAAAGACCAGTCTGGCTCATCAAAAATCTTGGAGATATCTTGATCTTATGAAATGTCCAGCTCATATAGATTCAGATAAGGCTGTATTAGCAGCCAGACAGCTAGATCTTTATCTGAACAAGACACCACCCTGCAAATTTTTGGGGCTGTGGGTGCTACTAACATAATAGCTATGCCCTGAAACATAGGAGGTGGCAATGAAACAAGTGGAGGAGATTGTTTTAGGTGTATTACATTGAAAACATTTCCGGCATGTTGATATGTGATATAACCTTAGGAACAAGAGCGCACATTTGCAAACTTGTGTGCCAAAACTAAGCCCTCTAAACCCACATTGAAGCACAAGAAAAAGTGGCCAAATGCTCAGATTAGAGGTAGTTGAAAAATTGTAATTGAAGCTTTTTTCAACTGAAAACAATTTATTTATTTTTTTTTGGCAAAATGGAAAATTTTGTGGAAAAAAATCAGTTTTCGCAGAAAATTTCTGGGTTTTTAATCAAAAATGAAAATATTCAGTTTTAAAATGATAGATAGATATTTCATTTTTTGGCAACCAAACCCACATATATATATTAGGGCTGTCAAACAATTAAAAAAAGTAATCATAAATAATTGCACTGTAAAACAATAGAATGCCATTCATTTAAATAATTTTGGATGTTTTCTACCTTTTCAAATATATTGATTTCAATTACAACACAGAATAGAAAGTATACAATGCTCACTTTATATTTATTTTTGGTTATAAGTGTTTGCCCTGTAAAAAAAACAAAAGTAATAGTATTTTTCAATTCACCTCATACATGTACTGTAGTGCAATCTCTTTATCATGGAAGTTGAACTTACAAATGTAGAATTATGTGAAAAAAAACTGCATTAAAAAAATAAAACAGTGTAAAATTTTTGAGCCTCCAAGTCCACTCAGTCCTACTTCTTGTTCCGTCAGTCACTCAGACAAATAAGTTTGTTTACATTTGCAGCAGATAATGCTACCCACAGCTTGCTTATAAAGTCACCTGAAAGTGAGAATAGGTGACAGATGCGCTAAAGATTCACATATGTCTTCATGCTTGAACCACCGTTCTCGGAGACATGCATCCATGCTGATGACAGGTCCTGCTCAATAACAATCCAAAGCAGTGCAGACCATCGCAGCAGACAGTTGATTTTCCTTTTTGGTCGTTCGAGTTCTGTAGTTTCTGAATCAGAGTGTTGCTCTTTTAAGACTTCTGAAAGCATGCTCCACATCTTGTCCCTCTCAGATTTTGAAAAGCACTTAAACCTTGGGTCGAGTCCTGTAGCTATCTTTAGAAATCTGATAACGGTACCTTCTTTGCGTTTTGTCAAATCTGCAGTGAAAGTGTTCTTAAATTGAACAACATGTGCCGGGTCATCATCCAAGACTGCTATAACATGAAATATATGGCAGACTGTGGGTAAAACAGGGCAGGAGACATACAATTCTCCCTCAAGGAGTTCAGTCACAAATGTAATTAATTCATTGTTTTTTTTAATGAGTGTCATCTGCATGGAACCATGTCCTCTGGAATGGTGGCCAAAGCATGAAAGGGCACATGAATGTTTAGCATATCTGGCCATAAATACCTTGCAATGTCAGCTACAAAAGTGCCCTTGAAATGCCTGTTCTCACTTTCAGGTGACATTGCAAATAAGAAGAGGGCAGCATTATCTCCTGCAAATGAAAACAAACTTGTAGGCTCTGAAGTTTCACATTGTTTTGTTGTTGAGTGCAGTTATGGAATACAAAAAATCTACCTGTAGAAATTGCACTTTCACAGTAAAGAGATTGCGCTACAGTACTTGAATGAGGTGAAATGAAAAGTACTATTTCTTTTGTTTATCATGTTTACAATGCAAATATTTGTAATAAAAAATATATACTTTGATTTCAGTTACAACACAGAATGCAAAATATATGAAAATGTAGCGAACCATCCAAAATATTTACTAAATTTCAACTGACATTCTATTGTTTAACAGTGTGATTAAAACTGTTATTACTCCCAATCAATTTTAAAAATCATGATTAATTTTTTTGAGTTAATCACGTGAGTTAACTGCGATTAATCGACAGGCCTATTTACCACAGAACAGGTTGATTTCAGTGAAAAACCATTTTCTGATGGAAAAATTGTACAGTCAAAACAAATGTCAGTCATTTCAAATTCAAATATGTTTCAAGGTTGTGGAGAAGAATGGAAACATCTATCATGAAGGCATTATGATGAAGCTAGCATTAGATGCACAGCCATGCACACACACACACACACACACACTTCTGCCAACATATTCATATGTATGATGTGTGCACACATAGGAACATAAGAACAACCATACCGGGTCAGACCGACAGTGGCCAAAGCCAAGTGTCCCAGAGGGAGTGAACCTAACAGGTAATGATCAAGTGATCTCTCTCCTGCCATCCATCTCCACCCTCTGACAAACAGAGGCAAGGGACACCATTCCTTACCCAGCCTGGCTAATAGCCATTGATGGACATAATCTCCCTGAATTTATCCAGTTCTCTTTTAAACACTGTTATAGTCCTAACCTTCACTACCTCCTCAGGTAAGGAGTTCCACAAGTTGACTGTGAGCTGTGTGAAGAAGAACGAACACACACACACAGAGCAATATATGCATGTGAATGTAGTGTTTGCAAATGCCTGTCTGCTTTTACCAAATTTCTACACACAAATTGCTCTAGAGAACGTGGTTCCTTCAGTATATTTCTCCCTCTCAGGTATCCTGAGGTAACTTGATCTCTCTAATTATAATTTTTAGTGTGATAACCCAATCCTTTTAGACTGGATTCCCCCAGGAGGCAAGTTATACTCTGAAGGTGATTGGAAGCTTCAACAGTGCCTTTTTCTTGAGCCGCCACGTCTCCATTTGTTTCTCTGTCTAAAAGAAGCGAAAATAAAAATGGTCAGGATTCTTTTCTTTTCTTTCTTTGGTTTAAACCTAGCTTTGCTGCCCCCTGCTGGTGCAATAACTAAAAACCGGTACAGACTATCCCCAAGATTAACAGATTCCCAGACCAGAACGGACCATTGTGAGCATCTCATCCAACCTCGTGTCTAACATAGGCCAGAGAACTTTCCCAAAATAATTCTTAGATCAGAGTTTTTAGAAAAAATATCCAGTCCTGATTTAAAAATTGCCAGTGATGGAGAATCCACCACAGCCCTTAGTAAATTGTTCCAAGTAGCACTGGTTGATAACTGATACCTTCCTGCTCATTGTTGAAACGAAGTGGTCTTATAGAGAAAGTTGGATTTTTTATTGTAACCTCAGTATTAAACGTGTCCCTAAATTTGAAGAAGAGAGGAAGAAAGAGGGAAGCCTGAATTTCCAGAGAGGCAAATGAACAACTTGAGGACAAAATATACTCGTGTCTCTTCATATGCCTTACTCCCTAAGCTGCCTGAGCTGTCCTCATGCTTGCCTGGGAAGAGTAAAGCTAAGGCAGAAGGGAACAGAAGAAAGTGTCCTTGTCAAGAGCGGCATGAAACTCTTTCCTTGGGATCTTCATATTGGACCAAATTGGACTCTCTTTCACTAATGTGATTCTGGAGTAACTTCATTGAACTCAATGAGTAAATCCCAAGTAACCTTTACTGGAATGAATAGGGTTTACTTCAGATTTACATCTTTGCAAATGAGAGCAGAATTTAGCCCAAGGTCCATTTAGTTTTGATTGATCCACTTGTTTAATGTCTTCTTCAATTTCTAGGGGCCATTGAATTCCCTGCGTGTTTTACCCTTGGCTGCAATGGAAACAGGATTGGAAGTAGATTTGACTGGTCTGTGTTTGCTTTTGTTCTTGTTTTCTGCAGGTTTTGAATGACACAGGTTGCTGCGAACATGTTGTACTTTCAAATAAAGCACAGTAAAAATAATTGAACACATTTTTCTCAGCTTGGAGTGCGTTATTAATTCTTCTGGGCATGCAAACATTGGTGATTGTCCTTTTAAAAGAGGAATCATTTGGAACCCTCCATAGCTGATCCAAGATATATATCTTGGCCCTGAACAGTGCTAGCATAATCAGTAGGCATCGCTCCGAGTGGGGTAGAGAGAGGCCTCAGAGTGGTGACATGTGCCGGGAGTTGGAGAACTGTAAGTTCATGTGGAAATATCTGAGTTTACTCCATATTGATATGTGAAATGGATGTTGCCATTTAAAGGTTCTGTCTTAAACCCGGCATCTTCTTGTACATTTGACTAAACAGAGAGCAGAGGCCGTAGAACCTCTCGAAAATGATTCCTGTTTCACAGAATAATATTTTGCATTTCACAAAATGTCTCCCCTGCGTTGAGCCCACTAACTTGTGTTTCACTATTTTCCAGAAAGGCATCCAGTCGTGGTCTGAAGACATCAAGAGATGAAGAATCCCTTGGTAGTTTGGTCCACTGGTTAATCACGGTCACTATTAATCGTACTTTGAATTTCAAATCAACATGAGGTCTCAGCTTTTTACATCTTCCCTGTCTGGTTTCTTTCTCCTCCATCTCATGGTAGTTTGCCACCATCTGACACTGCTTCAGAAGCTTCCTGGGCATCAGAGACTGCAAAAGTGATATTGTCCAGTTCAATTGCAACTGCTGTTTATTGCTTCTCTTTGAATCCATAGCAAAGGTGCCAAAATGAAAAGGCAGGGTTTGGGGGGGTTTGTCGCCCCTCCCCCACCCCCCACAGCTGGTTCAAGAAGCTAGAATTTGATAAATGATTCCCTCATCCCTAGTGATTATAGATTTGCTGGGTTTCCATAATCAGCTGTTGCTACAGTCACACACACAGATTAAAAAAAGTCCTCTTGAAGCAGAAGAGTTCTTGCAGCATAGAATGAGGAAACGGGGCATGTTTAGGACTAGATGATGGCTCTTTGAAGCCCAGGGGACACTGAAGGGATGACGAGATGTGGTGCCAACTAGAGGCATTAGGCCTGTATTCAGCACAGAAAGCCACCAGAGACTCGGCACAATCATGCAGAGAGGCAGCTCTTACCATATGTTATTGGTGGCCTCTAGGGTTGGAAGTGTGTACGGCAGGGCAGAGCGCTAACCTGCCAACACAGTGTTTGTCTTTGTCTCCCTCTAGTGGCTGGACTACATAGACATTTATGAATCTATTATCATTTCTTGTTAAGTGTAGCTGGTAGCTCAGGCTGTTACGCCTCATATTTTTAAACGTAGAGGTTCTAGGCTCAATCCCAAAGGTGATCTAGTGAGGGGTAGATACTACACAGCGTTGCCACCAGCACTAGCCAACCTCCGTCTTGCATTTAGAGACCACGGCCATGCAGCATGGTGAAAGAGTTCCTTGGCTACTCCTCACCTGAACAGGGCAGCCACACTTTGGCCCTTCTCAAAGTAAAGTGAGGATTGGTGCTTGTCCTGTGTCACCGTTCGCCACACTTCCAGCGAGCTGCAAAGCAGGGTGAATTCACAGCGGGATTGTGGCTGGGCTGGGAGACAAAACCAATTGGAGCAATATTAGTGGGGTGTCATTATTTCCGATTCGTACAATGAGCTCATTAAAACGGGTTTTTTGACAGAGAAACAAGGGTTTTGTCACAACAAATTTTTTCACAAAAAGCACCTGCTTTCTATGGACAATGTGGTATTTCAGCTGAAATCTTTCAGGGTTTGGCTAAAAATGTTCAGTTTTATTGATTTTTTTCTGAAAATTTATATGGGAAATTTTAATAAAAAGAAAACTTTTTTCATTTTTGTCATACATTTCCGTGGGGGAACTGGGAGGCCAGTGCAGCAGCTTGCTCACGAGCAGGCAAGTGGGTACAGATTTGAGCCAAGGTCCCCGTGTTGTGAGATCTTTTTAATCACTAGAATGTACAAGGAACTGCCACAGCAAGTCGCTCATTGTTACCCTCCATACGTCTTGTCTGTCTATGTATTTGACTGCGAGCTCCTTGAGGCAGAGGCTGCTTCTACTCTGTTTGGAACGGGCCTCTCCAATGGAGGCTCTAGGGTGGGGGGGGGGTCCTCAAGAACAGATGCCCAAATAGAAGGTGACACAAAAGGAAGAGTGGGAGAAAGATGCAGTACGTTGTGTTATTTGTGCAGAGTGGAAGAAGAGAACCATGTTCTGTTTTGTTATCTAGGAGCGTGTATGGGCACTGCCACTGTAGGATTCAAGCGCACGTAATTAACTGATTGAGCCTCATGATCCTCTTTGGATTATCTCAACTTTAAGGAGAGGTGAAGTGACTTGCCCAAGGTCACACAAGAGGCTGGTGGCAGAGGTAGGAATAGACTTCAATTGATTTTTCTGTATCACAGGATTACCCTTGTATTATCCGGGCACTTCATAAAGAAGAAGTGGGGTGCAGTGGGCAGGACCCTGCACTTAGAATCAAGAGACCTGTTCTTGTGCCTAGCTCTGCCTCTGATTTCATGGGTGAGATGCATGCCTCAGTTTACCCATGTCTAAAATACAGATAATTATACTCACTTGCTTTAATAAATCTTTCTATTAACAGATGTGTGATGGATTACTACAGTATTATAACATAGATGCTTCTCTGGGGCCTTAGATCAAGAATGTCCTAGGTTGCTTTGCAGTCTGGACCCAATTACAAGCAACATTTCATTTAGCAGCTAGAACAGATTCAAATGGTCAAACAGCAATGGGAAGCAGAGTCTGTAAATTGTGCAACATAAATACTGAAATCTCCGGGTACAAAAACTTCCAGTTTTCTTGTAGGACAGACCAATAAATAAAAAGAATGTGTCCACAAAACAGGACTGGGAGTATGAAAAGAAAGCAAATTATAAAGGGATTCCAGAGTGATATTATGAAGACCCTTGTAGCGCAGTTAAGCAAAAGGTTTTGAAAAATCAATAGGAAACTTTGCTGGCAGCCAGTGCAGATTTCAGTTCCAGAATAGGAGGCTGAAAAGAGGCTGAGAAAACTATTGCAAGAATTTGAAAGGAACGTGCAGGTGATGATAACTACTGTGACTGACTGGTCCTTATTCTCCGTTTCAGCTACAGGATCTGTCTGGAGGATTTAGACCTGGGGGCTGCACTCTGCACCCAATTCAGAGATTGGGTCTGATACATTTTCCAGCTCCCAAGGGCTAAGGCCAGGATTGCCAAAGAAGCCCAAGTGAATTAGGCACTCAGCAGTCATTAGACTGTGTAGATGAGCGGACTCACCCTTGCGGCGCCTTCTGCTGGTTACTTCTGGGAATTAGCTCGGTTCCAGCTCCAAAGCGCCCTCTGCAGGCTGGTGATCCACCTGCTCTCTGGCCCCGTGTCCCTCCCTGGACCTGGTGCCCTTTACATGGAGTGCTGTCCTCAAGCAGTCACCCCTTTCTCTGAGGGTTTCCCCTTCCTGGGGGACCTCCACCCTCTATCCCCACTTTGCCTCAGTATAGGCTACTGCCCAGTCTCCACCTAGCCCCTGTTCACTGGGGCAGACTGCAGTATCAGCCATTCATCACAGGCAAAGGGGTTTGGACCTGCTGCCTTTGCCTACCCCTGGGTTGCTCCCTGCAACCCCTAGTACCTCTTGGCCTAATGCTAGGCTGCAGCCTGGGGCTTTCCAGCCTGGGGCTCCCCAGCTCCTCTGCCTTTCCCCAGCCCTGCTCCACTCAAGATACCTTGTCTAGCTCCCTGCAGCCAGGCCCTTCTCCCTCTACAGCCAGAGAGAGAGACTGTCCTGGCCTTCTGGCTTCACTGCCTCTTATAGGGGCCTGCTGGGCCTGATTGGGGCATGGCCACAGCTGAGCCCACTTTCCCCAATCAGCCCAGGCTTTGGGACCCAGCCTACAGGCTGCTTTCTCCAGCCACAGCCCCTTCTCAGGGCTGCTTTTAACCCCTTCAAGGCAGGAGCAGGGATCCACCCTGCTACAGACTGCAATGGAATTTAGGCACCCAAATCCTTTAGGCTCCTTTGAAAAATCCCAGGCTAAGTTCCACCTTCCAGTTCATGTGTGCAACGCCATTTAACTCAGAGGGGAGGGGAGGGTGTAACTGAGGGCAGACATGGACCATAAATGTATAATTACATCAGCTTAGAGTTCCTTATGACTGCTTTCTGGGCTCCTTCATGGAGTGATGAGCATGGGTGTGTGGCTGGAGTGATTTACGGAGTCCTCCAATACCTACCCCTTCTGCAGTGAGAAGGAGACCTCGCACGCATCTGTACAGAGGGCATCAGGTTGCAGCCCCTTTGTGGCTCCTGCAGAACCTCTTGCTGATGTTCTGGCTGCATTTTTCCCCACTCGTCCTTATATTTGCACTCCCATTTGGGGCCCCACAAAGTCACAAGGTCTCGTCATCAGCCTCCTCCTGGCACTGGCCAAGATGGCCATCTGCCGCATTAGAAGGAGGAGGCTGAACAGAAGGGTGATTTGAAACTCGAGGGCCCATTTCCAGTCCCTTGTTGCGTCAGATCTCTGGGAAGAGCTACTCTGGGCGACATCCACTGAATTCCTTTGAGGAGCAGTGGGTGCTGTCTGGCATTCTGTGCTTGGTGTTCCCCTTTAGATCCCTTGTTTTAGCCTTATCATCCTCACTCCCATTCCTGCTTTTCATTTGTTGTCACCTGGAACCACTTGTCAGCTGGATTCAGTGGTTTCTCCTCCTCAGTTGAGGGGATGGGCCTTTCGTATTGAGTGACTCTAGGTCTGCCCGTCCCAGTACCCGCAATAGATACACCTGCTTCCTGATGTGCAGCTTCTTCCCCGATATCTCCAATGTGCTCCTAGTCCCCACTCCCCATTGTTAGATTTTCCAGGCCATTGGCAAGCCACAAAGCAGGTGCAATTCCTCCTGACTCCAACCATCAGTTGCACCAGCTCATGCATGCGGTGAATTTGATGTTGCTCTCTTTCTCTTTCTTGCATATTTAACCTGCAATTCCATCATATTTTTTTTTTATTTTGGTTAAAGTTTGTGTAAATGTTTGCATGCATATGTGATTATAAATAATTGTCTGTCCTGGCTAAGAAAGGGCAAAAATACTAGGTAAAGTATTCCTTGAGTGAGGGGTCACCATGAAGGTATGAGATTTGACTTAGGGTTTGGTAATGGACTGTGGGTGCAGAAAAGGGAATGTGCTATATAGAGGATCTCTACTGAAGGAGTTTTCTGAGGGTTTTGTTTGTCTTGAGGTTCACACATCTGGAGATCTGTGCCTTATGGAGGAGTCTGTAAGAGAAGCGTAGACAGACCTGGGAAGAAAGCTAGTTTCTGTCAGTGAAGACATGACAGAGGGGGGTGTACAAACTGCGTAGAATCCAAGGTCCGTACTTACCTTGCTAGCCTGTGCCCAAGTCTATGCAGCTAAATTAAAACGATCTTGGCTATGTCTACCTGAGCCGCTGCTTCTTAGCATATGCACAACTTTCTGCAGGTGATCTGCAACCAGGATTCATCTCTGAATTTGGTCCATTGGTTGGATCATTAGCTTCCGCAGCTTGGGCCAGGTAGTGACACGGAGTGCGAGGTGAACGCTGAGCCATGCCCCCCTCTACCTGAGCACCTCAGACCGCAGTGTAGATGTAACTTCAGACCCAGTTTGAATAAACTGATTGGAATAAACTCTGCGTCTCTTGTTTTGGGTTTTCTGCTTTTACAGACAAATTCAGAGTTTACTTCTAGGTCTTTAATTACTCTCTCATTCAAAATGTGCTTACTTAAAATGTGCTTTAAGATAAACCAAATTAAATCCACTTTAATTCTGAGTGAGAGCTTCCTACAAGGTTTTAACGTGGGTCAATTAATCTACTTTAAATTCTCACCTTTAGTTAATCTGGACTAATTTCCCTCAGTGTTCCAGTAGAGACAAAGCCCTCCTCAGAAGCTTGTCAAACTGAACCCTCAAACATTTTGAGTTGCAACCACTATTGATTAGTCCACTGTGAACAACAACAAAAAAATCCTTACAAAAGTGTGTGTGTGGGGGGGGGACTGTTCTACATACAGGCTTTGTACTGGTATAATTAGATTATTTTGAGGGACAGCATAGCCTAGTGGATAGGGCACTAGGTTGGGATTCAGAAGCTGTGGGTTCAGTTGTTGATTTTAACACTAACCTCCTGGCTGATCTTAGCCAAATGAATTCCTGCTGTGTGCCTCATTTTCCCCATCTATAAAATGGGGATAATGTTACTGCTCTCCTTTTAAAGTGATTTTGAAATATAAAGATGAAAGGTGTCAGAAAAGCGCTAGGCACAGATGTGTCATTTTTTTATTGCTTTAGTTACACCAGCACACCTAGCTCAGATGCCAGTGTAAAAACATTCTAGAGGTGCATCTTATTCCCCTTCCCATGTGGGAATAGCTCTGCTGGCATAAAGCATCTTTAGACTGATACAGCTGCCTTCAAATTCTGCGGGGGAGTGAGGGAGGCTACACTGCTGGGACTGTTCTGCTAGACTTAAAATTGTACAACTTGCTAGAAGAGACAAAGACCTAATACAATTCTGGTTTGAAATCCTGGCTCCGCTGAAGTCAACAGGAGTCTTACCATTGACTCCAGTAGAATCAGGTTTTCAACCCTGCTGACTTGAAATTCCTTTCTGGTCTACAGAAACAGAAGGGGCTTTCTTTTGTTTTTTACACAGGAACTCAGTGGGATTCACCCTGCAAGCCAGGAGACCCCTACTAGGCTGGTGAACTGTTAAGACTCTAGGCTGGTATAAGGAAGACTCATCTTTCATAGCTTAAAGTCTGACCAAAGATCATTGGAACTATTGAAGCCAAGGGCTGTGAAGTTCTTTTTAAATGCCGTGTTGTGAATGCAGGTCACACACTCAGGCTTTGGGCGTCAGGAAACAAGCAACCCTGATGTGCGTAAGCAGCACATACGAGGACTCTCCTGCAGTTGCCTCAATCTGTTCCATCAGCTCCCTGGTTCCTGGACTCTGAGCTGGTGTTTTGTTGGCTCTTTTGGTTGGTTGTTTTTATTGATGTTTGAATTCTGAGCAACTGTACAGGCAGGAGAAGAGTCAACCTCTGCCCCCAAACTGCTGGTGCTAAAGAAATCTGACCTGGAACAAGAGCACCAGGCATACAGTGCTCACTGCATGACTTAATCTTTCTTAAAACTCTCCAGAAGCAAAACCTCATAACACAGAAAGTAAGTTTACACACGTACACAAAGGTGCACACCCACAGAGCATACGCACACAACATGAATATATACACAGAGAATACATACACAGAGCATACACCCAACACATACAGAACAGACTTGTGACATATATGGCAATGTCCTGAAATATCTTTGGGATGCCTTTGGTGGAGCATGGAAGGAGAATACTGGTGCAATTGTCTTGAACTCTGACAGTATCAACAACATGCATATACATACATAGAGTACACACATGTTATGTATATACATACATGAGCATGGAGAGAACACAAATACATACAACACACTATGCACACACAGCACGCATGCATATACACAGAGAGAGTACAGGCAGTATGCATCCACAAAACATGCACACATACTCTCACGGAGGATACAGACATACAGTATGCATACATATACACACAGAGAGCATGTACAGGCACACACTGTGTGCACATACACAAACATACACAAAGCTCAAGCAAACATATATATATATACACACACATGTGGGCCCATATACTCACAGAAGACAAACATACACATGGGGGATACACAGATATACATGCATACACACTTCGAGTGCATGCACAAAACACAGTCCAAGCTGTTTCTACTTTCAAACCTCAAGAACGGGTCCATATCCCGTTTGAGTTGCAGGTAAATGTCTGGGATTTTGCTGATCTAGTGCACACAGATGTTCCTTAGCAGGACACAGTTTGGGTAATGAGATATGTATCTACAATATGTTATTCAGCCGCTACATGTGTCTTGGTGCTGCACAGAGATGCTGGTGAACAAAGGATACAAAACTGGAACTAGAGATGTTTGGATGCCTGCTCATGTCTATAGTTGTTTTATTTAATAAACGCCTCCTATTTGAGGAAGACTGTGATTCTATATATTCTGAGTTTGTACATCCCTAAGGCTATTATAGGATAAAACATTTTTATGAGCTAGTGATGGACAAAACTGGGAGGGTTGGGAAAACTTGCTTTCAATTTGGATAGGCATAAAAAAAGTTGGGATCCTTTAGAGTAACCATATAAAGGGCTTGAGTCTGCAAATTCTGGGCTGAAGGATAGAATCATAGAACTGGAGGGACCTCGTGAGGTCATCTAGTCCAGTCCTCTGCACTCAAGGCAGGACTAAGTATTATCTAGACCATCCCTGACAGGTGTTTGTCCAACCTGCTCATAAAAATCCCCAATGATGGAGATTCCAGCACCTCCCTAGCCAACCGATTCCAGCGCTTAACCACTCTGATAATTAGACGGTTTTTCCTAATGTGCAACCTAAACCTCCCTTGCTGCAATTTAATTAAGCCCATTGCTTCTTGTTCTATCCTCAGAGGTTAAGAAGAACAATTTTTCTCCCTCCTCCTTGTAACAACCTTTTATGTGCTTGAAAACTGCTATCATGTCCCCTCTGAGTCTTCTCTTCTCCAGACTAAACAAACTCAATTTTTTCAATACTCCCTCATAGGTGATGTTTTCTAGACCTTTAATCATTTTTGTTGCTCTTCTCTGGACTTTCTCCAATTTGTCTACATCCTTCCTGAAATGTGGTGCCCAGAACTGGACACAGTGCTCCAGCTGAGGCCTAATCAGCGCAGAGTAGAGTGGAAGAATCACTTCTCGTATCTTGCTTACAACATTCCTGCTACTCCATCCCAGAATGATGTTTGCTTTTTTTGCAACAGCGTTGACTCATATTTAGCTTGTGATCCACTATGGCCCCCCAGATCCCTTTCCACAGTGCTTCTTCCTAGGCAGTCATTTCCCATTTTGTGTGTGTGCAGCTGGTTGTTTCTTCCTAAGTGGAGTACTTTCATTTGTCATTACTGAATTTCATCCTATTTACTTCAGACCATTTCTCCAGTTTGTCAAGATCATTTTGATTTTTAATCCTATCCTCCAAAGCACTTACCAAGCAGGGAGGGGTTGCATCATCCACAAGCTTTATAAGTGCACTATCTGTGTCATTATCTAAATCATTGATGAAGATATTGAACCAAACCAGACCCAGAACCGATCCCTGTGGGACCCCACTTGTTATGCCTAAGGACAGGCTACCTGGTTAGCATTCCAGCACTGTCTGCTTCGATATGACCACCAGAGCAGCCTTTAATCCACTGATATGTCTGCACATGCAGTCATGGCTGGAAATGAGAAGCGGGGAAGCAAATATGAGAAGCATATGGGGTGAGGAGGAAAAGTAACAGCACTTCTTCAGACACCAGAATAATATTTGTTTCATGTTTGAGGCAAAGGCTCAGGAAAGCAGAAGGGGGAAAGAACGGTTATGAACACTTTGTTCACACATCCCTGGGGCTAGTGGGCCAGCTTCCTCCTGGCCCTGTAACTTGCGTCATCCTTTACCCCTGTGCAGTGGGAGTGCCACTGATTACACAAGGTGGAAAATCCAGCCTTCACAAGCTGGGACCATGGAAGTACGAGGAGGCACAGATAAACCTGCCACACTGGAGTGGAACTCGGCAGATCTGGCTTCAATTCCTGGTTATGTCACAGCTTCTCTGTGTGCCCTGGCATGTTAGTTAATTTATCTATGCATCTGCCCCGCCTCCATTTGTAAACTAAGGATAATGCTCACTTTCTGTCTTGTCAGGCTGTAAACACTGTGGAGGACAAGCTGTCTCTTACAATGTGCACGCACAGCACCTAGCCCCATGAGCTCCTAATCTCGGTCAGGATCTCTAGACAGCATTGTAATACAAGTATAAGCCAGCCCAGGTTAGATATACCTCAGCTACAACATTCAGTTCCAGAACACGATTTTCCCCAATGTCTTGGTACAGAGACCTCAAGTTTTGCTTCTGTCCATCTATATATATTGGTGCCATTATTGGCACTTATGTTCCAGCAGTGCCTGCACTAGGCATTGGACACAACATAGTAAGAGACAGTCCCTACCCCGAAGACAGACAATGAGTCAGGGAGAGGAAACTGAGGCACAGAGAGCCCGTGACTTGCTTATGCTCACACAGCAGGTAAGCGTCAGTGGTAGGACAAGAACCCATCTGTCTTTGCTCCCAAGCCTGTGCCCTAGACGCTCAACCACACTGCCAATGAAAATGCAAGTGGGCAGGGCCTCTCATATAGAATTTTGTTTTGTTCCATCTCTCCTTACTGGTTCACGTTATCTCTGGGTAAACACTTCCATGCATCTGAGTGCGTGATTTAAGTGGTGCCCTTCCTCCTGGCAACGTGACATGCTACTTGGCCCTAATGGGACCAGCACCGAGGATGGATACCCAGCAGACACGGTTATATTGGAAAGCCATAGCCCCCACAACCGGTCTTTGCAGGAGAACACAGGGGAAATGTGATACCAGCCCTTTCCTGGCAAAGGCTTTGATTAAGCAAGTAGCTCACGTCTCGGGGAATTGCTCCTTCCCTTATTCTGGGGGCCATGCAGCCTATTTGCAATTAAATTGAGTCTAGTTACCCTCCACAGTAAAGAGAAGCTGTTCTGAAAATTAGTAATATGAGTCTTTCTATCCTTTGACAAATTATTTTCTAATGAAAAACATCTGCTTGGGCTAAGAAGGTTCCCTCATCTTTACTTCCGCCTCATGCAAATGGTGTTTATTTTGCATATTGCAAAATGTGCTCTGGTCGCTTAGCCAAAAGAGACAGGACGGTCTTGATAAAATGCGGCAATGCTGTGAGCGGAATATAATTCCCTACCCCCTCCTTTAATTATCCTCTCTCTTTATAACAGGTGTAATGAGCACAACACCTGATGGCTAATAATAATCCAGATGGTTTGGAATTGTAATTCCATATGCCGCGCAATTTAACACAGAACGAGGATGGCGTTAACCCTTTGTGGGTCTCGGCACAGAGGGGTGAAAAGAAAGTGATGCAGAGGTTTTATTAGGGATGGAAGAGTCAGTCTGAATGAAGGAAAAACTAAAAGGTGGAGGTTTTTTGACCTTCAGAAAGGTCAGCTCATATAATTGCCTGGGGGCTATCCCTTCCATGCCCTTAACCTGAGGTGCTATCATCATACAAATAAATATAACAACGCAGGCTGTTCATTGAGAGAATCTATGCCCAGGTTTTACCCTGAGCCAAACACATGCAAGGGCAGGACTTCGGCAGCCAGGACCGGCTCCAGGCACCAGCGGAGGAAGCACGTGCCTGGGGCAGAGCACGCTAAGGGGCGGCATTTCGTCCATGCTTGGGGCGGCAGTTCGGGGGGCACTCCGAGTGGCTTTTTTTTTGGAGGGAGGGGGAGGGGTGACAAAAATGGTAGAGCCGGCCCTGTTGGCAGCTCAGTCTTTGCAGCCATGCAGGGTTCCCATGCAGTACCAAGACCCATATAAGGTCTAAATCTCGCCTTTGTGTGTATTCAGCTCAGTGCAAAACCTGGGACTGGATCATCCGGGGGAGCAACCACTTTTCTGGTTGTTTCAAAGTCCTGGCCCGGCGAATGGAAGGGCGTAGGTGGGACTAAACAGACGCATGGGATGTCCACTGAACAGGAGTGACATTTAATTGCAATGCAGCCCTGGCCAGTGAGGCTCCTCGGTGCGTACCTCGCTATCAAGAGGTACCCAACTGGTGTAAGTCATGACAGCTCCATTGACTTAATTGGAGTTCTGCTGATTTACAGCAGCTGAGGATTGAGCCTGGACTGTTTGGTATTAATTTATGTCCTGATCCTGCCATGGGAACTGAGGAATCTCACCGGAGCCATTCAGCCCATCACAGCATCAGGCCCATAAAATGGTCATTATTGTCTTTAGAAATACAGCCGGAGGTTTAACCCTGAATATTTGTACAGCAAATGTCATGCCTGGCAGATTCAGCAAGCCTAAGAACAACAGTTAGCTCATAGAAAGCACTTTTTGTCTACAGGTCTCAAAAGTGTTTTTTTTTTTTTTTTTTACAAAGGTGGGAAAGTATCATTATCCCCACATTATGGGTGGGGAAACTGAGGTACAGAGGTTCAGCTTCAGGGAAGGATTTAAGCACATGAAATCAATGGGATTAAGCATATGCTGAAGTCCTTTGCAGAATAGGGACAGATTTAAGAATGAACTGTGCTTTGTAAAACTGGGGACAGACAGAGGAGTTGTGGTTTGTCCTTAGTCACACAGTGAGTTGGGAAGAGAACCCAGGATTGTGACTTCCAGGCTATGGGCTGCTACTGCAGCTATTTACTTTTGAAAAGTTTTCTTCATGCCTAGAAGGACACAACCCATTTTTCGGCAACCCAGGTGCCTAGTAAATGTGGCACCCTTTCTAGCTTTGGAACCCAGTCTGTGAGGACAAGAATGGCTTCTCAAGGCCGCCTGTTTTAGACTGAGGTGACTCATTGCCCTTCTGAAAACAGATCCACTCGCAGTGCCATGCAGAAGGGCCTGAATCATTTGACTTGTCAAATGACTTCTCTGGTGCATTTCAAATGGAAATTGCTTTCCCTGAAAAAAGAGACATGGGGATGGGAAGGGGGGAAATTCCCTTTATTAAAGTCTACTCAACTTGGGAATGATGCTGGGCTCCAGTTCATAATGGTGACTTGATCAGCAGGAAAGAGCTGACAATGTCAAAACATTACGTCTGCAGCTCTGGAAATAACATGCAGCTCACATACTAAGTCAAAAAAAATGTCAGCCTTGTTTGTGACTTTATTTTATTTCTTCTGCAGCACGGATTGCGTCCCATTAGAAGACAGCATGGTGAGCTGCATACTTACAGACAAATTTCTTCCTCCTGGGATCAGCGTGTGTAACCACATAAACGCAGAAGAGGGCCATTTGCAATGGGACTTTGCATTACTTGATTCTGCATGAATAGGGAATCATTTCACTGGATATACACACGCACGCGCGTGCACATTAAGGATGAAATTCACCCCTGTAAGGCAGGCCAGCCCAATGCACCATTTATGTCCCAATCAAAACAGGGTCTCAATAGGATTTCATTGGCTCAGTGAAAGGGGGAATGATACCCTTGCAGAGAAATTTATTCTGCAAGAAGGATGTGAGCCCGCTGGCTGAGTGAGATCTCAAAGTTTTGTTCAGTCTCCAAAGATCTGTTTTGACCACGTCCATCTTCCCAATTCACTTGCTCTTAATGAACATTCATATGCTTTTTGTTCACAGAAATATTTTTGCTACTAATCACTGGATCCACATGACAGTGTCCCTGATTCTGATCTCATTCATGCCACTGCAAATCAAGGATGACTCTGATTATATCTTTGAAAAACTTTATTGGAAGTTTATGTATTATTGTGGTCCGAGCTTGTACGTGACCTCTCTAGTGGGGAGATGTGACCAATGTAAGAACTAGGCGTTCAAAAGATTATATTGAAAATGGGCCCAACACAAATGGACATTAGTGCTAGTAAGTGTTATGTGGATTTTGTGAGGATTCCTTGGAGAGAGGTTAATTCAGAATTACCCAACTCCAGATATGCAAAAACCCAGCCATTGGAAGCAAGGCCCTGAGAAGAATCCATGGTCTGCTGATTACCTGTCACAGAAGGCCAGGATCAAAAGCTCAAGCTGTATAAAGAAACACCTGATCCACGCAGCTGTCATTCAAGTTCTGGATCTAAGGCCTCCTCTACCGTACAGGATTAGGTCAATATAAGCTGCCTGGCCTCAGCCTAGTTGTGGAAGAGCTGTCACTTAAATTTGACTGTCTATGGCTCCAGGATAACTAGCATAGTAGTTCGAAAGCAGACATTTGTTACAGGCTTACAACAGAACACACCACCAGCCTGGGGTAGATGTCCTGTATTCTGGCAGCCAGCCTGGAGATTGGCACTCTGAGCCTTGTCCCACACCCGGCAGCATGACATATGGATTCTAGTTTGAAGCTCTGCAACTAATTCATTGTGGGACCCTGGGTGAGTTCCTTACCTTCTGTGCAAATGGAGCTAACAATGCTTCCACATCTCCCACGCAATGAGCTCCTCCCATGCAAGATGCTCTGTAAGTCCCAAACGCTGACGAAGGAAACGTGGTTGAAAAATCTTTATGTTGCGTTTGTCTCTCTAATGGCTGATGGATGTATGAGGTTAATGAGACTGCTACAAGTGCCGGCTGGGGGATTTTTTCCTTCAGCTTTTGTAGTCGAGGTTCATGCTTTTAGTGAAAAAGACTGGATTTAAACCCCACTGTTGGCCCCAAGGAGGTCAGTTACATAGGCTCGTGTAAGACCTGGGAAATCAGGGCCCTGTCCACAGGTTAGGGCTGCAGCTCGAAACAGAGTCACTGTTGAGTGTTACAAACATTGGCCAGAGCCCCCAGGGGGTGGAAGGCATTGTCATTCCAATGAAGTCAATGGAGCTCATCCACTTACATCAGAGAAGCAGCTCACACACTTTCTAATGAAGATCTCAGAGTTGGTCAGGCAGGGAAGTGTTATTACCACTTTATCTGGGCAAGGAAAACTAGCTCTCCACAGCACTTACCTGCCCCATCCCTGTATTATCTGAGAACATCACTCTCTTTTAATGGATTTGCCCTCACAACGCCCTCTACTGCTGTAATCTCCATTTCATAGATTGGGAGCTGAACGGAAGATTTTGAAAATCACCTAAGCTGCCATGGGGAAATTGCACCAGGGGCTGATCTTCATCTGTAGGCCTCTCCATAAGGGGTATCGTTGCATTACGCAATGCCTTTGAAAATCTGGCCCTGAGTAACTTGGGTTGCACACAGGAAGCTTGTGACTAAGTCCGGACTGAAATCCACGGCTATCAAGTGCTAGGCACATGCCCTAGCCCATCCCTCCTCTCTCAAAGCAAGAGAGACAACCAGCCACACAGTAATTCTGTGACCAAGCCAGTTCCCAGCATTCAAATTTCTCTCTTCCAGTGACAAGCTCAAATTATTAGGCTCTGAGTTATCCCCTGCTGCCCTTGGGAGAAAATGTACTATTTCCTTTTTTTCTCTTGCAGATTTGCAGGGACAGGGAGCTGTGTCCTTACCCAAGGGCAACAAATCGCTCTTAGGGGATGAGATGGAAAATGGAGGATCAGAATCCCAGCTATCATTCTGGAAACCCTCTGACGCTTAATTGTACAGTGTGAGCAAGAATGCTCTACAGGTCTGTGCCGCCTCGCTGAAAAGCGCCAAGGCACCACGAGGAAACAAGGATAAACAGAGGTATAGCTGCAGCAGAAGCAAAATAAAAATCTCATGCCAACTGTAGCTAATGCAGGCTGAATTGTAGGGGAGCGTGCAACTCAGCTGTCTCCTGTCGTTTCAAGTACTTATTTACCCCGGTGGAATAGAAGGACGCCATCCCTTTCTTTACAAGAGCTACGGGTAATTTTAGATCTGTTTAAACAAGTATTAGGGAGGTATTGAGATGACAGCAGGGAGATTAGATGCTCACCAAGCACTACAAGGAAAGCGGAGGCCCACGTGTATTCTTCAGACTGACACTAGAGCTCTTCAGAGCGCTCAGCAATAATATATTTTGGAACGATACTTTTCCCTTTATTAAACTGGAATGTTGTGGAAAGACCAGATTGACAGTCCTGGAAAATAAATAATACACTTTAATTCATAGACAGTGAAACTCACTGCTGAGCAGAGGGACAGTGAAAGGCCTGTGCAGTATTTCAGACCAGTTTTGAAGGTTTATGTGGAACGTATCCTAGCTCTGTGCTGGTCCTCTGCACAGAGGTGAATTTCATCAGTAGATTTCAATGTATACTGCACAGAGAGGCAAGAAGCATTTCCCACATGGGAAATGGAAGCAGAGAGAGAAGTGTTATTTACTCCTTCTCATAACATGAGAACTATGGATCACCAAATGAAATGAATAGGCAGCAGGTTTAAAACAAACAAAAGGACACATTTCTTCACATATCGTACAGTCAACCTGTGGAACTCCTTGCCAGAGGATGTTGTGAAGGCCAGGAGTATAAAAGAGTTAAAAAAGGAACTAGATAAGTTCATGGAGGATAGATCCATCAATGGCTATTAGTCAGGATGGACAGGGACAGTGTCCCTAGCCTCTGTTTGCCAGAAGCTGGGAATGGGCGACAGGGGATGGATCACTTGGTGATAACCTGGTCTGTTCATTCCCTCTGGGGCACCCAGCATTGGACACTGTTGGAAGCAGCATTCTGGGCTAGATGGACCTTTGGCCTGACCCAGTATGGCTGTTCTTATGGAATGCCTACCTTCATCTGGTCTGAGGATTGCACTGGGCTTTGGTGTAACACAGATATCCATGTGTCTGCCAGCGTGGCTCGTTGCATGCCCGGAGGCAGAAATGGAGACACCTAAGAGACATTCACAGAACAAAGTTTGGTGCCTGGACAATTTAGGCAGCCACTGAATGGGCATTCTGTGAATTGAAGTGGCACCTACATCTGGGATTTAAGTGCCTAAATCCCTTCATGGATCTGGGCTGAAGTGACTTGCTTAAGGGAAACAGCAAAGCAGCAAGTAGCACTTAGGTCTCCCGATTCCCAGGCCACTTCCCTATCCACTAGACTCCCCATCCCTATAGAACAAACACCATCAATGGGGGGCATGTCAGATTCCCCCCCACCCCATGGGCCTCACTTCTGCTCTGGAGGGGCTCTCTCTTTGTGAAGTGATGACATAGTAAATTAATTCCTCGTTCTTTCTGGTGCTTGGCCTCTCAGTTAAGACTGCCGATAAAGGAGTCAGCGTGAAATCCACCCCATGCCAAGCACCAGCAAGAGGACCATGTCCCACTTCAGCCATAAGGTCTTCAGTGATGCACGGTCATCATGCTGGCTCTCAATAACAAGGTGAATTGTACACAAGCTTGAGCTGCACCCAGTGTCACACATCACTTCTTATTTTCTACTATCACCTCATTGACCCCAAGGGGTCTTTTATTTTTTTTTTTAAGCCTTCTGTGATTTTCCATTTAACATCTTGCAAAGGCCATCACCATCCATGATATTTCCAATCACATGGTTGAGTTTAAGGTGAACTTCTGGCCCAGAAGGGCTATTTTGTTCTTCAGAAGATTCTGTTTCCCATGCAACATCACTCTGGCTGATTCATTTGTACAACCTGACAAAAATCTCCCAATCATTCACAAGTGATTCTGCTGTGGCTGTCAAACTGAATTTGCTCAGTCCAAAAGTCTGTATCTACCAATGAACTGTGCTAGAGCAGGGCGGGGTTGGGGGGTGAGAGGGGAGAGAAGCATTTGAAAATGACATTTCCTCTTTTGCCCTTTCTAAGAGGGTGTGTGTGTGTGTGTGTGTATGTGTGTGTGTGTGTGTGTGTGTCCCCTGTTTTGCTTAGTTTTCTTTCTTTGACTGATACACGGAGGCCAGACACCTGGTTGTTAAGTAGCTCTCCAAAACCACACCATGCAAGACACTATGGCCATCAGCTGTCTAAAAGGTGTAAGATTTCAGTCTGACTTGCCTGGAATGAATAAATCATTTTGCTAGGAATGTAAGCCATGTACTTTTACAAGCAGGTGCCTCCTTTTGATAGGGATGGACATTCTGAAAGTGTGATGGTACTGGAGGCACATAAAATCAATAGTGAATTGAGATCTGATTTGGATTAGCATCCAGAAGTTCTGATGAATCCCTGAACTCTTGGAGTCGAAGAAATTGGGAGAGTGATCTTATCAGAACAGGCTTTCCAGGAAGGTTACTTGAACTTATTCATGTAATACTAGAAGTGGCAGCAGAGTCTAGTGAGTAAAGCACTGAGATGGAAGTCAGAAAACTTGGGTCTAATTCCTGGCTTTGCCACTGATGCACTTTGACTTTGGGTGGGGCACTTCACCTCCATAGATGTTCATTTCCTCCTCTTCAACATGGGGATGATGCTGTTGACATCAGTGGAGCTACTTGTGTCTGTAAGGTGATGTAGGTGTTTGCAGGATCAAGGCCATTGGCTTAAGTGATGGCCCTGAGCAGCCTGGTGAGTTTCACCCATTGTGGACTCAATCAGCAATAGATTTCTAGCCCATCAGCAGAGGGAAGGGGATTTCTGTGGAAGCAAAATGCCTCACCACTTTGTAGCCCATCCAAAAATCAGGGGGAAAAGAGTCAGTTTGGGTCACTAGAAATGTTTCATTTTGATTTTGACTTAAATCCCATTACAAATCTGGCTCCATGTGACCAGCCAAATGTCACATGGATTTTGTGCAAGGAATAAAACCCAGGTCTACCGAATCCCCCATCTAATGCCTGAACCATCAGGTCATCCCTCCTCAATTAGTAAATAATTATTATATAGACTGCCTCCTAGATCAAAGTTTGGGTGTGAGATAACAACACACGCACACAAAACTAAGCTCTGAGAAACAGATTTTTTCAATCCAACCAGTAAATATTTTTCGCTGGGGTATCTTTCTACACTATGTCACCACTGTGCTGATCATCTAAAGAAAACAAGGGGAAAAAACTGTCAGCAAAATTCACTAGCTGCACAGTGATTGACTAGATTCATGGGCAGCCTACTGCATAGGTAAGTCTGCAGTGGCTATCACAACTCTTTATACATCAAGGAAAAAATGACAAAAAAGCCACAAAGAATGATTTGTGCTGTGAGCGACAGGGCTGTTGAGACCGTTTCACTGAAAGATGGATGTCATCTTGTAAAAATATGTAGTTAACCCCACAGTCTTTGTCAAGCAGATAAATCTATAAAGGGACCATAAATTACAATGGAGAGAGATTGATTGATCTCTGTGACTTCTATAATGTAAATCTCTCTCATTTAATCTACAGCTAAGCTATTGGATTTGGGTACATTTAGGAGAGAAACAAACTAGTAGGAAGACATTAAAGAAAACAAAATTGCTCAACTTAATTTTGAATTGTCAGTCAGTGACAGCTCCATCCAAATACATTCCGATTCCCTGCATCTTTGCTGTGGACTCAACCTGTGTCATGGAGCTCTGTACAAAATAATGGATACGTGGTCTGTACAGGAAAGCTGAAGCCTGGGAGTCTGGTCTCCGGGGTAATGAATCTGTGTGCTGCAGACAATGAAGAACAATTACTATATAAATCACATGCAGACCTGTAAGGAGCTGGGACGGGAATGCTTCAGCTGCAAAAATGGCACCATCTCTGGTAGGTCGCTTACCTCGCTGCAGGTTTGCAATTAGAGGGGAGCTTCCCTCATTCATCTATGCTGGCAGAGTTGGATTCTGGCCCCAGTTATGCATCATCTCACCTTGCAGCCATAGGCAAGTCATGTAGGGGACAGGCCTAAAGACAGCTTCTAGCTACCTACCTCTCCTTCCTTAGGGGTTTTTAAGGTCAGACTTGACAAAGCCCTGGCTGGGATGATTTAGTTGGGGATTGGTCCTGCTTTGAGCAGGGGGTTGGACTAGATACCTCCTGAGGTCCCTTCCAACCCTGAGTTTCTATGATTCTATACCTGTGCCTGCACCATTAGATGAATAAATCTCATTGTTTCTTTTCATGCTAAGCTACTGTAGAAAAATGGGGACATAATTGCAAGTACATGATGGCCACTGTGGCTCCTCAGAACTTCACAGTAATGGCAGGGATAGATCTTCCTTCTCCAAAAGCCCAGGCCACTGGGAATAGGAGTAGGAAAACAATCAACAGTGCTGTGTGCAAACCAACATATAGGGCTTATGAAACACAGTTGTGCTGTTCTGATTTCATCCAGCAGAGCGTAGCGGCAAACATATGTACTAGCCCATTCCCTTATAGCAGGGGGACTCTAGCTGGTGCATTGGGATCCCTCAGGGGGTTGCAGAGATATTACCTGCGGGGTCGTGAGCTGTCAGCCTCCACTCCAAACCCCGCTTTACCTCCAGCATTTATAATGGTGTTAAATATATAAAAGAGTGTTTTTAATTTATAAGGGGAGGAGGTCACACTCAGAGGATTGCTGTGTGAAAGGAGTCACTATTATAGCATAGCAAGTATGGGTTATCCATTCAGGCCTGTCTAGCTGCCGAGGGATTTTTTTTTATCCCTACCACAATATGTGAGACTGGTTTCTTAGCTAAGAAAACATTATTAAAAAGAACTGGATCAACTCTGGTAAAAACCAATGACCTTAAATGACAGAGGAAGAAGAGACTCAAAACTCAGAATCACTTTGTGAAATGCAAAAGCCTGGATCAGACCTTTACAAGGCCTTGGATTCCATAGGGTTCCCCCATCCCCACCTCTCATTCCATCGGTCAGCCTGTACGGCAGCTTTCACCATCGGGCTGGAGAGCTTCCACGTCCCTGTGAGTTAGAGGAAGAGATAGTAACCCTATTTAATAGCTGGCGCACAGAGATTAAGGTCCATATTTAGGAACTTGACAGGTTGTCAAAAGTGCTGAGCATCCAGTGACTCCCACAGAAGACAATGGGTGCTTAGCAATCATTAAAACAATGCAGGTGCCTGCAGATGGCTGTAGCGAAGGGGTTATCAAGGGGGTTATCAAAGGTTATTGGGCATAGTCACACACCCAAGGGACGTGGTAGCAGCAGGACTAAAACCCACGTCTCTTGAGAACTAGGCCAGTGTCGTAGCCACAAGAATATCAGTAATTGGGGATTGCTCTCATTTGATCCAAGCTAGTTTGCCCCACCTCTGTTATGATGGACACCACTCTAAATATTCCCTTTCGACCCTGTGGCCACAATCGCTACTTCCCAGAATGGATATAAAGAGTCTGGAGAGAGTCTGACCTGCTTGTGAGAAGATGTCAGAAGAGGGCAAAGGGAATAAGCTGATAGGGAGAGAGAAAAGGTCATAAATCTTAAATAAGTGAAGGGATTAAGGAAAAAAAGTAAAAGGAAGGTAGAGTATTACTGGAGAAGGTGAGAAATCACACATTGCCATTAAGGACACCTAGTTCAACAAACCTCAGCAGCACTTCGGATTGACAGGATCAGATATTTTGAGAGACTTGAAGAGCTAAAATTTACTGCTGACACCAAGCAAATTAAAAGACTAACTGGAACATCCAGGGATGAAGTCTTATCACTGCTGAAAGTAGGAGAAGGAGATGAGACAAAGATCATGACAAGGTCAGGACAGTTTAAACCTGAAAATAAATCGTACCTTCCTGTGGGCTTCCCATTGGACTTCACATTCTCTTTTCTGTCTTTATTATACATTGTCCTGTGTCTATGGGTCATTGCTAAAGTGTCCAAGAGCCCCAGATTTTAAGCGCCCCAAAGTCTGAGTATGTTTGGACCTGGGGCTTTGGTTTGGTCCATAAAGATATGGGCCATTTGCAAAGTTCAGACCTAGTTCTGAGTGCAGGTTTCGACTGGAAGAGGACAGTGGCATATCATGGCAACAGGGGTGGGTCTTAATGTATATTTCAGGCAGGTAGTTAGGGGGCTAGGCTGGGCTGTAGGAAACTTGAGTGCAAGTCACTGCTTTGCCTGATTCAAAGCAGAGTTTTTCATCAAAGTCAAGCGGTAGAATAGGAATTTGATCCTGCGTCTCCCACCTCCATCACCTGGCTATAGTCTCACTCACTCCTGTCTAGAACCAGAAAACCTTTTCATCAAAACTAAAAAGTGTCTCAGCACAACATTTCCACACTGATGAAATGGCAACGTTCCAAAAAGCTCTTGTTTCAATCACCTCGAATGTTCAGGAGGGGCTTGGATCTGGGGTTGGGGCCGTCTCGATGTCTGTTTTTATAATATGCCAACATCTGAGCAATCATTCCCCACACCCACCCTGATTAACTCTGCACTCCTCCTTCCCCTCACCTTATTCTGTTATTTCCTTCAACTGCACACAACTTTAAATCATACCCTCTTATGCCTGGAACAGTCTCCCTGTACTGGCATGCTAGAAAGTTTCTCTCTTCTTTAGTCGAACATTAAAATTCACTTCTCTTACTTACCCTTCCGATGCTGATCTCTCGAAGAACTGTCTACCAATACCCCTGGAGGAAGGCTATTCCCTACCATGGCTCCTTCACTACGTGCTTACCCAGCACTCCTCACCATGAGACAAATAGGTGGGGGATCGGGGGGGAGGAGAGTAGACCCTGCATCTTTCCAGGATCCAGCAAAATAGTTCTGATAGTGGGCACCTGAAAAGCATGCTGTTACATTATCATCATCAGCAGGCATTTCATATGTCCCTTGCCTCCTCCTGAGCCAGTTCCAGAGAACATGGGTACAACCCTTGCAACAGGACACAGACCCCTCCACTGGCATGCACCCCCCCTACATAGGAAGGGGGTCTCAGAGCTCCTGTCTACTCTCCAAGCCTTGCTTCTCCAATGTGCAGAGTCCATCTCAATTCCTCTTTGTCCTGGCATCCCGGATCTGGGAACCAGAGATGAATCCAGCCCAAAAGCAAATCCTGCTGCTGCTGGAATGGAGCAGAAAGAGGCTCCATGTGGCCTGGATTAGGGTTTAAATTAATGAAAGGGGCAGGCGAGGGACCAATCAGCTTGCTTCCTTCCCAAGCTAGCCAAATGAGTGGCCTGAGACTCTGAAGGAGCGGGGCACTCCAGTATCCCCTCAGCATGTGCTATTCTACCCTGTTCAGCTGGCGTCGGATCTACCCCTAAAACGTAGTCGCCCTAGCTACATTACTCAGGGCCATGCGAAACCTTGTGCCCCCAGCCACCACAGTTAGGTCAACCTAACTTCCACCGCAGAGGCAGCACAATCAATGGAAGAATGTTTCTGTTGCCCTAGTTACTGCCTCAGAGAGGTAGATATCCTGCATCAATGGGAAAAAAAACAAAAACCCTTCTATCAATGTAAGAAGAATTAGCTCTACAGCATTACACTGCACAGCTGCAGCGCTGTATCTGTGCCACTGTAGCTACTCATGTTAATAGCCAGGGGCTGTTCCAACCGCCGCCGGTCCCATCAATTTGCCCACCTGTTGAGGCAGGTGGGCAGCATTTGCAAATCATTGCTACTCATAAACACGAACAGGATGGAAGATTGGAGTCAGGCTGATGGTATGTGCAATATACCTCTTGCTATGCCAGAGTTTCCATAGCTAACTTCCTTGCTGGCTCTGGGGGGATTAGTGCTGAGATAGTGTCAGTCCTGGCTTCATCTCACAGATGATCAGAGCATATGTTGGCTGATGTCTGATTTGCTCCGTGTTTATCTGGACTGAGACAGTAATAAAATTGCTTTTGTTTGCACTAGGAGGCAGATGGTCTGCAAGTTGTTTCATGGTTTCAAGGAACCTTTCTTCCTTTTGCCTAGTAATTATACCCAGGAGGATGCAAAAGAATTTCGAGTGCATATGACATGTGCTATTGTACATGACAATTCATATTATAAAGAGTATTTCATAACCCCCCTGGAAAAATAATGCTCAGTCTATATTTGTTTAAATAGGGAAACAAGCTGAAGGATTTTAAAAGTGAAATAGAGAATTCTGCCTGGTAAAATGTAGCAATGTGGAAAGACAGATGCATCCAAATCAGAAATTGGATCAGAATCTCCATTCCCACTCCATACTTCAGAGATGTTTGGAGAGCTAGAGCCAACTGGTATAATGGATCAAACGAGAACACCTGATATGAATGGGGAAGTTCTAATATAGGTCTAGATCCTGATCCAAACTTCATAATTCAGGTCACTTGCTAATGTGTGTGTCCAGTGGCCAAAGAGGCAGAGTTATCTAGTGATGAATGTTTAAGAGTCGGAGTCAGGAGTTCTGGGTTCTAATTCCAACCCTGAACAAGTCACTTCCCCTCTCTGTTTAATGGGGATAATAATGCCACCTTACCTGAGGTTTAATCAATTAGGGCTAGACTGTTACAGCCCTTGATCATGCAGTTTCCTGGGACTGATCAAAGACAGGGGAGAAAACTTCAACAGGAACCAAGGACCAGCACAAACCTTCACTTCCTTCTACTTTAAGTGCACGGTCACTTCACTGTAAACACAGAGCAGCATGTGCATATTAAAAATGCAACACAAAACCAAAGAACTATCAAAACACTTCACTGCACACACAGTTATCTCCCTGGAGAGTGGATGAGAGAGAATGAAACATGGGACAGATGTTTAGTCGTGTTGGAAGGCGCTCAGATAAGGGTGGAATAAGAACCTAAGTAGATTAGAATACAATAGCGTGTGTTCATCCACTCTGCTCCCAACTCCTAGAAACTCTCTCCCTAGCCTAGGTACTATTGTCAGCATCATGGTAGCACTAAGATATCGACCATGGCAACTGGGAGAGGGAAGAGGCTGCAGGTATCAGGGACAGTGTGGAAGAATATCCTGAATGAGATCAGGTCCTCATCATGTTAGGGGCTGAAACTACACATTGTGGGATACAGTTGACTGGCCCTAGTCTCACCCCTCCCATTCACAGGCTGGAGCACCTCAGAGAGGATTAAACTACTGCACAAAAAAGAGACATAACATAGGGCTAGGTTTTCTCAAGGTATGGTGCCTACTGGCATTTTCAGAAGTGCCTAGGTGACTGTCTAGGAGTTAGGTACACAGTGGGATGGTGCCGATCTGAAAATGACAGAAGGCCGCTACAGGCAACAATGCATTCTGTGCGAGATGCTTGCAGACAACACATGGCATCTGCTGGTGGGATAAAGGACCCAGTGCTGATGTGTTCCAGGATATATCTACAGTGCAATTGAACATCCACATCTTGTCCACATTGGAGAACTTGGGCTTGGTCTACAGGGTGGCTTAATTGCAGTGTAGACATTCAGGCTTGGGCTGGAGCCTGGGTTTTGGGACCCTGTGAGGGAAAGGAGATCTCAGAGCTAAAGCCTTAATGTCTACACCACAATTAAACAGTCCCTTACCCTCAGCCCCACAGACATGAGTTGGCTGGCAGAGACCAGCTGCGGGTGTTTAGGTTCCATGTAGAAATAACCACAAAGGAGAACTAGCAGACTGTAGAGACAAGGATTCAAGAAGGAAGGCTTCTGTGGTATGGGCATGCTGAGCACATGTTAAAAACCCAGGTTTTTAGATGAACCCTTGACTGGCTACCACTTGGTGGAAGGCAGAAAAGAGAAGGTCAATGAATGACATACACATACACATTGAGAAAGATGTCACTGCCATGGAAACAGATGATAACAGAGCAAGAAATGTGTCATTAGGCAGAGGGAGGTGGAAACACTGGGTTTCCTCATGTATTATAAAGCATGAGAGTATTTATTTTAAACTAATTACATTTTAACCACCTACGGCTGACGAAGACTGGGTGCCTGGTTGGCTGGATTGAGTAGCAGCAGGACCATGAAAAGGTCCTGGTGGGCAGGCTGATCCCAGGGGTCTGAGCGCAGGACCTGGCCAGACCAGCCAAGGGTACCAAGCCCTGCTGGTCTGCTTACAGACTAAGGCCAGAGAGGGCTGCTGAAAATGACCCCAGCTGCCTCGGGGAATAACTCTTAGAGCTACATCCCAATACCAGAGCTGAGAAAGACCTGACTGTATACCCTGGAAGGGGGTCCAGCGTGTGTGCTGCCGAGAACCAGCAGCAGGTGTGTGTTTGTGTGCTTGCGAGAGGCAGGTACCACCCTGATGCAACAGCAAAAAAGAAAAGCAAGATCACACTTAACTGAGAGAAAGAGGGTCATTCACGAGAGGTGCCCCCCCCCACCCCCGTGAAAGGAACTGTTTGCAGGCTCTGTCAGCCAGAGAAAAGGGGGCACTCATTACATCTCACAGCAGAATCGCCATAATGCAAAAGTCCCCCCAGACACCATAGGGACCTGTCACAGGGTGCACTCATTGCTAGTGGTGCCTCCTGTTGGCCATCCTGGGGATTAGCATTGGCCAGGTATCGCACCCTCCTGGCAGCATCTCTCCCGCCATCCTCTCATCTTGAAGACCCCTCTCACTCCAGGAACTGCAGCCTATTCTTCATGACTCCAGCCAAGTCACCGTACATGTGCCCCCCTTCCAGGGTATCACAGTCCCTCTCGGGAAATGGGCTCAGGCAGTCTTCCTGCTCACTGACCCACCACAGTGCTCCTTCACCAGCGGCCGGTAGGGGGACCCAGGCTCAGGGGCCCACTCAAAGCCAAGGTCTGACCTATCGTATACCTCGCTGCTTTTCCCCTGAGCTTTGCCTACCTCTCTGGTTCTCCCCCTTCTCTGGGCATACCAAGCCACACTCTCTCCTCCCAGGGAGCAACTGTAGACTCCAGCCCCATCTATGGTCAGCTTCCTGGTTTATATAGGCCCCAGCTGTTCCTGCCCAGATGAGCCTTTTCTAATTAGCTCCTGTCTCCTTCTCCAGGTGCAGACTGGGCAGTTAATTGGCTTACTTACCCGTTGTAACCTTTCCAGGCTTTATGTAGGGTGCAAAGGACCATTAAGCAGAATGAGGAAAGAATTCGTCAGCACTAAAGTACATCTCAAACAAGCTTTACATGGTGCACAGACAGTTGGCTCCTAGTCAGGAAGCAAGGAACTCTGTATTGTGTAATTTCCTTGTCAGGAAGGCACCTTCATGGAGATTTGTGACACCACAATCCACAAGATCTCATATTTGATGGCAATCGGAGTTAGGGAAAATACAGTAACCAAGGAGTGAAGTTCTCCCTTGTTAAGTGAAGTATGTACAGGGTAAAATTTTCAAGAAATCCTAAGTGGCTTAGTCTCATTTTCAAAAGAGAGTGAGGCTGTTAGGCCCAGATCCTCAAAGGTATTTAGGTGCCTAACTCCCGCTGAAATCATAGAATCATAGAATATCAGGGTTGGAAGGGACCTCAGGAGGTATCTAGTCCAACCCCCTGCTCAAAGCAGGACCAATTCCCAGCTACATCATCCCACCCAGGACTTTGTCAAGCCTGACCTTAAAAACCTCTAAGGAAGGAGAGTCCACCACCTCCCTAGGTAATCCATTCCAGTGCTTCACCACCCTCCTAGTGAAATAGTTTTTCCTAATATCCAACCTAGACCTTCCCCAGTGCA